>NW_024582928.1:123736-125996 GCF_018398535.1 Haplochromis burtoni
AATTATGACGCCAAGCCAGCTGATGTTCCACAGGCCTGGAGAAGCATCACAAAGGAACAAGCACTGAAAGGCTTAACAGAAGCATTCAACATGAAGTGAATAAAGTACAATCGTAACAAATATCATTGAAGAAAACAATGTTAAACAAGGACTGATGCGCACTTAAGATACAGGACATCATCATTACGAAGATCAGTCCAAATAAAAATGAATCAATACAAATAGTAAATGATTTACTTGGCTGAAAGATGTCAAGCTTTAATATTTTATTTTGTATTGTGTCCTTGATATAAACTACAAATAGTTAGTTTTACCTCTTTTTAGAGAACATTGTTAGCTTTTTCTTTTTATCTTATTTTATTTGCTTTTCAGACTTTTCGATTTTCTGAAGTTTTCCTGTTTTTTATTCATTATTGTAGATGTTTTATATTCACTACAAAGAATATGTAATAACATTATTTTGCAACATGATCATTTATATTTTTCTTTTCCTCTGTTTTCCCATGATGTCCCATGATGCTTTTCCTTGATGTCAAGGAAAGCCCAGACCTTTCTGTTACTGGGCTTTAAATAGTTTAAATAGTAAAATAGTCACTTTTAAAGAAAGACTTACCCTAAACTAGATTTACTGTCTGCCAACGTTTTTTCTTTTTAACTGCCTGTGCATGTGGAGCAAGTGCTCTAGCATTAGAGTTTTACATCAACAGAAAATTTTTATCTTTAAAGTCTGTATAATAAATAAATAAACTTTATTTACTTTGAATACACTCTAAGTTTTATGTGCATGAGGTTACTAGTGTTGGCCAAATTAAGTTTTCTGAAACACTGAAGCTTGTATAGAAAAGTGTTCATTACTCAAAGGTTCATTACTTTTTAACACCATCGTCTTTGGTGGCATCTGGTGGCCAATAATATTACAAGCCGCTTGAATCAGTCAGTGAGTGACGTCACCAGACACCGATAAATAGTTTTAAAATGTGTGAGAGAGGTTGGACTGTGAAAGTCACTTGTATTTAAAGGGTTAAAGTTCTGAATTTGAATTAAAATCAAGGCAATGAAAGTGGATTTTTTTAAAGATATATTAATTTTATAGCATTTTGTAAACGTAAACAAGGGGTTTAAAAATAATAAAAATATAAAAAATAATAAAAGTTACAGAACTAATATGTTGGTGGACAATTTTGACCACGAACAAGCTGAAAGGGTAGTGATTCTGAACAAACCCAGGGTTAAACTGAACCGTCCGAGTAAGTGATGAGAGGGATTTCACTGTGCAAACATATGTTTTTGTGACGATGCCTAAAACAATATTCTTTGGAGGATGCGGGCATCGATCCCGCTACCTCTCGCATGCTAAGCGAGCGCTCTACCATTTGAGCTAATCCCCCACAGGAGACTACCCCGAGTGACGTCATCATACACTGATAAATAGTCTTAAAATATGTAATGTGTAAGAAAGAGTATTTCAGAGATGAAAGTAAAATTAATTTTGGTTATTGAACAGATATTTTCGGACTTTTTATTCTCTTCTTGGAGACGCAGCACCAAAAAATAAATCACATCCCACAGCATAAACCACAGCAAATGACAAGAGGGAGGAGGGTAGTAACTTTTACCATTTACTGAAAAAAGCATGGGTCATTTTTGGCCACGAACAAGATGAGAGGGAGTTTTTATGTTTTTGCTCTCCCTTCACAAAAATAACTATGCATTATAATCAATGTTGATGTGAATAAATTACATGTCTATTAATGTACTATTAATAATACAAGAAATTCCAGTAGCACTGCAAATATATATAATTGTGAGATTTGAGGTTGTCTTCCATCTAGTGCAGTGGACAATCAAACTGGCTTTGGTCAGAAATGTAAAAATTAATAACTATTTTACATTTATGGAAAGAACTGAAGTTAGTTAAAAGCTTTATGCAGAAAAATGGCAAAAATCATAAAAATAATAAAAATTACAGACCTGGACACTTTTGGCCACGAACAAAATAAAAAGGTAGTGATTTTGAACAAACCCAGATGGTTAAACGAAACTTTCCGGGTATTTAACTGTGCCTAAAATAAATACTTTTGGAGGATGCGGGCATCGATCCCGCTACCTCTCGCATGCTAAGCGAGCGCTCTACCATTTGAGCTAATCCCCCACATGAGACCCCGCCGAGTGACGTCATCAGACAGCGAGCAATAGTCTTAAAATGTGTAAGAAAGGTTGGACTTTGAAGCGAATCACCAGCAAATACATATAGCGTATT
>NW_024582928.1:126537-148143 GCF_018398535.1 Haplochromis burtoni
CCGTGAGAAATATCCACAACACAACAAAAACAACTTCGCAAAACAGTGGAGAGAGAGGTGTTTTTCTTATTTATTAATTACCAGGTTGTTATGAGCTTCTTGCTGCCACAGCACAGTTCCGGTCTATACAGATATACGAACAGGTTAGTTATTACTTATATTACTTTTAATACATTACTTCCTTTTAGTTTGGGCAGTGTTTTGGCGTGATAAGGAACCCTTTTAATGCCCAATAAAGCTCATAAACCAGGTTGTAAAACTAAAAATAGTGATATGTCCTAAACAGCTGTTGTAAAGGTGGGGGAGTGTTGCTCACAGAGGATCATCTTCCAAATGACCATAAGCTCTCCGTAACAGCAACAGAGAAATTTGTAAGTCTGCACAATAAACACACCTCTTTATGCACTTTATCACAATGCGTAATGACTTAAAAGCACCTTGAAAAGATTCCCAGTGTAGAATAAAATGTGACCTTTAATGAGGCATCCAGCTTGCCTGAGATCAGTGTTTGTGTTTATTAAGGCTGAGTGTTAAAGGCTGTGGGTTCATAGCCTCTGAAGGTAATAACTCTATATTACAATAAGCAGCATGTCGTTATGATTTACTGGCTATTGTTGTGCAAAAACTCCATTTTAAGTTTAAAAGATATTTGCACTGGTCTGTAAACATCAGGAGTCATGATGGCAAATAAGAAAACATATGTTATACTTTTGTAAATGAAGACTATAAATTTAATATCGTTTTTTCTTCGTATCTTCATCAGAGCTGAAACTAAATGAAATGACTGATCCTATTTTGAATACACGAGGAGAAGATTTCATAATAAACGTGATTTTTAATTCATACACTGATCTGCATTCAATAAAATCTGTCATGCGGGGAAATAAAAATATTGTGACTGGGAGCAACAACATGAACCAAACGCACCCACGCAGACACAGACAGTTTTATCATCATGAGCATGAACATCATCAGGCAGTGAAATTCCATCAGATAATGTTCTGCTATCTGAGCATGTCTCCCCCCTTAAAATGACCCTCATCGATCCTGGTGCCCCGTGCTTCCTCGTCCACCGTGTCCTCTCTGCGATAAGGAGGTCAATCAGCTCGGTTTGGTCTGAAAGCAGTTTCTGAACCACGAGTCCTGGCGCCTCCATCCCTCGCTGTCTCACTTTCTGCTCCGAGTGTCCCAAAGCCAAAAAGGTTTGTCTGAGTTTTTTTTAATCTTTTCAGTGTCTGTTACAGGAAGCTAAAGCAGCCGGACAGCAGGCTGTCTGTCTGATGCTGCCTCGTTGTCTCCTCTCACATGAAGTCATCTGAATCGTTGCCGTCCTGCAGAGTACAGGCAGTAAAGCACAAGTTACAGACTGTTCATCATCTACTGCTTCGCTAAAAAAAACACCTTAAACAACAAATTATATATATATATATATATGACATCAAATAATAGAATGCCTCTTGGTGTTCACCTCATTAGTCTTCATGTTTTCAGTCCTCATCAGTGACGAGTAGTTCCTGCAGTGACCAAAACGCAAGAGTGTCACACATAGTGGCCAAACTTTATTTGAGACATATTTTTATTTTATAAGTATTTATATCTAAAATGTACATGTGGTCGGGTTTTTGCTGTTACAGATAAGGTTAAGCGTAAATAAGTGTGTGCTTTAGGAATCACCTGCTATGGCTTGGTTAGCATAGTTTTGACTCTTAAGGGGAAAATACTAATATTGTGCAAATGGACACAACTTAGTACATATAGAGCTGAAATTTAGTTTGACAAAAACCAATCAGTAGATTTAAAGTGGTGTGTCTTATATCAACTGCTGTGAGGCTCCTGTGAAATATAAGTGCTACTGCAGACTGAAATGTCATCGTACTTATCAATGCGATCGTTTTGGCGATATTCATGCAGCCATAATTAAACATTTCTAAAACACTGTTCTACCTGAGCTCCTCCTGCTCTTTTTTCCTTTTCTGCTCCTCCTTCTCTCTCCTCTTCTGCTCCTGCAGCTGAGCTTTCTTCTCGTTCCTCTCCTCCCGATCTCTCGATTCCTTCTCTGCTGCCAGATCAGGGAACCGTTCCACTTTTGTTTTCTCCAGACGGTTTATTATCTCGTTGATCTTCTTCTCCACTGCCACGATCTTTACCTGTGAACACAAAGCCAGTTTAGCGAACACATAAAATTGCCTAAATACTATGTAATGTTAGAGTATTACACCGATTGCTGCATAATAATCCATCAGCGTACATGAAGCCAGGTCTGCTGACCTCTTTCTGTCGATAAAAGCCGATCTGTCCAACATCCATGTCTCCTGTTTTCTTCAGGTTGGCCCACGCTGTGTAAACCACATTGATGTTGTTCATCTTACAGCCTGAAAACATGTAACACGTCAAGTTTAACCACATCTGCATACAAAATTCCTCCCAGTAAAAATAACAGCAGACAGAAACTTGTACAAGAGGATCTCTCAGGCCAGCCTGAGTATTTTCTTTTTACCTTGGATGCTGTTGTTTTTCACCAGTTGTGCGCAGTCTATCAGCACCTCTGGTGGGATATCATCAATGGTTTGACCCTAGAAATTAATCACATAATAGTTACATCACTGTCAAATATTTTCCATAGAATTTGTATGTGGAGTGTTGCTGACACAACCAAAAACAGAGAACCGACTGTTATATTTAGTGACAGTTATTCTGAGAATTAGATTCTTAATAAATTGCCAGTTCCGAGAAAAAACTCAGGAGTGTGAACTCTTATTTAAAAGTCTGTTTTTCAGGGTCATTCTCATTGGGCGAGCTTATGCTTACCTTTGGCATTCTCAGATATACATGAGCTGAGGACAGTTTGTCCACGTGAAACCTGGATGTAAAGAAAAGGAGAAGGTTTAAATGACAGGATGCCATAAAGTATAACTTTAACAAGAAAAACTGTAACAAATTATACACAGAAGAAAAAATTTATTAATTTCAAAGGCAAGGAACAAATAATTCTAAAAAGAATCTACAATTATAGTTAAATGGAAATAAAAATATTAATAAAAAAATGAAAGTCATCTATTTTTAACTACGAATCGGTTTTAAAGAGAGAAATATTAGCAGTGATGGGAATAACGGCGTTACTTTTTCAGTAACGAGTAATCTAACTAATTACTATTCCTATCGTTACAACGCCGTTACCGTTACTAAGAAGAAAATGCGGTCCGTTACTATTTTCAACAAACAGACGGTTAAAGCTGTGTTCAGCTTACTGCATCTTATATCAGTTGCACGGAAGTAGCTGTAAGTAATCTGGACGCTACAGCTTTAAGCAGCTGCGCGCTCCCGCGGACGGTAATCACGATCACTGTCTAGAACAACACCTGGAGCTAAGGGGGCAAAACAATCGCATGAGTGCTGCTGTTTGACTGAGGAAGAATAAAGTAGTCGTGGTAAGTCAATCACATGACCACTTCAAGATGACGAAGCAACAAGGTGATATATATAAGTTTTTAAACTGTGTTGATAGGCCACGTAAAACCAGAGTCATGATAAACAATATATAGGTGTGTTTTTTCCTGAATAGTTTTGTCACGTTTACTGTCTAAGGACAGCGCAGCAAGCACTCTCTGCTTATGCAGACATCAGCATAAGCAGAGAGTAACAAAAACCACAACAAAAAACAGGGGAAGTTTTAGGAGTGACGGCGAGAGAGTGAGAGAGCAGAAAAAGAGAGAGAGAGTTTTGAGATGTGAGAGATTTGTGACGTTTAGCGTGTTTAGAGTTTGTAGTTAATGTGTTGTCTTGTGTAGTTAATGTGTAGTGTTGTGGATAGTTTTGTGTTGTGTGTCAGAACAATGAGGCGACTGCTGTCTCCATGTAAAAAAACAGGAGTGATACACTTGCTGCTGTCAGACCTGCAGGTATCAGGCCGTGATGTTCTCCTTTATAGTGGACAGAAATTATTTTTTTGGAGTGGCACAAATCATTTGTGTGGCATCTTATTGAAGAACAGCTGATTGTTCTGTAAATAGTTTGAAATGGTTATTTAAAAAAGGGGTAAAAGGTAAATGGATGCAAATAACTTTGTTGTTTGCAAAACTTGTGCATAGGATTTTAAAATTGACAATTTATATTTGCATTTAAAGTTAAGAAATATGATTCATTAAACATGTTTGTGGTTGTTACAGTAAAAATATAACTTTTTCTACTCTGATTTTATGCTTTTTGTCTGATTTTAGATCAATTGTGTTAATACAGTATGTCAAAATGAAAACATGACTGTAAATTCAGACACGTGAGGTTGTGCTGAAAAGAATGATACCAAACAAGGCAAAGTAAATAGTTTGTAAAGGGAAAATGTGGAGGGAAAATCAAAAGTAGTTAAAAATGGCCAATTATACCCTGGACCCCAGAGGGTTAAACGTTTTTTTAAAGTAACGCAAAAGTTACTTTTCAAGTAATTAATCACTTTTAGAATATTGTAACTCAGTTACTAACTCGGTTACTTGAAGAAGTAACTAGTAACTATAATTAATTACTTTTTCAACGTAGCTTGCCCAACGCTGGAAATTGGTAATACAGAAAATCCAAAGCACTTGTTTAAATGCTGAATAATTGCAAATAATTCTTGGTGCATTTTTTTTTAAAATTCAATTCAACCCTTCATCGTTTGGCTCTCACTTCAGGGGTCATCACAGCAGATCACCTGCCTCTATCGCATGCTCTGCCTCCATAAACCTTCTGTGTGGTCTTCCTCTCTTCTGGCATTTCAGTATTTCCACTTTCCCCTGCTGTACGTGTCCAAACCATCAAGTTCTCGCACTCGCGGTCTAGTCCCTCCATTTAAAGCCTCTACTCTCTAAACTCCTACATTCTGTCTCCCTACCGCCAATCAGGCCTTCATCCTCTCTTTCTCTGTTTTTGGCAGAAGTACTGTTTTCACCAGCATCCTACGGGTCAACAGTATGGAAATCTCGTTCTTGTTCATCTGCTATTTATGTGAAAAGGACCAACTCTAAACTGACTGAAATTGCTGCATCCACCTGACCAGAATCAACTTTCTGGGATGTGAATATTTGGCATGGAAAACATTTTATTCAAATTTCAACCCTAAATTACAAAAGTAAACTAACATGAATTTGTCATGCCTACATTAACGGACTCCACTTTAATGTTTCTACTGTTATAAACTCACTCAATGTTTACATCGACCGTTCAATACATTCTTACAAATGGTGCTTAAAGTTAATTCCATAATCATCAATGTGTCTTAGTGTTAAGACACATTTATCTATGATTCTAGGAACCACGTACTTTTATTGCTCATCTCAGTTTCTTTAAAAATCCCAGCTGCAGAAAATTCAGGTTATTTCAGAGTTCAGATAAAGAATCTCACCAGATATCTTCGGGCCATCCATACTTGATAAGATCCTCATCTGTAGGCATGAAACAGCCTCGAGTTAAAAGGTGATAAGATTCAATAAGAGATTTATTACCGGTGTTTAAGCAACAAAGTAACACAGGAATGAACAGATATAGCACACATCGGAGGAAGGTAGAGAAGGGCGTGAGTGCGCGATCAAAGGACAGCTCTCTTACTTTCATATTTGTCTTTTCCCATGTAGATCGTGAAGGAAGGGCCCACCACTAAAAATTAGACAGGAAGTGGGTCGTTACTGAGTGAAACTGCAAAATCACCTGGCACGAAACTCGTGAAAGACACTAAACAGCTGTAAGGAGTGCGAAGCTAACCAGGCTAACAGCTAATGACAGCTCAACTTACCGGCGCTTGTGAAGTAAAACACCATTTTACGTGGATTAAAAATCGCCACTAAAAAGATGAACAATGCGTGTTTTAACTTTGGGCTCTAAACCGCTGACTGTGAAGAAAGACAAATTTCATCTGCAGTAAGACCTGCTGCCGTTCGCGTGTACAAAATGACCTGGGAAGCTGTTACCTAACTGAGGGAAAGTAGCGTGTAGCGCAAAGGAAACAGCGAAATTTACCTTCAAAACAAAAGCCGAAGGTCTACATCGATAGATAAAATTAATAAATGCTGATTCGTTTTGAGTTAATTTATGTTTTATATAATCCTCATCGAATTTTTTCCATTAGTAAATTGAATTTTATCTCATAATTTTTATGAGTGGCTTTTTTCTTACATGAAGATGTTTTATTTTGAAGGCTAGAACTAGAAGTTTCTCTCCGCTTTTACTACGTTTCCCGTGTGGTAGCTGTTTCCGTTTCCTGTTACGGTGTAGGGTTTTTTTTCCGACACTGGCGCGCGCTGTTCAAAACACAAAGAAGAAACGCGCGCGAGCCGTAGAGGTAGGAGACCCGCCAGCGACTCAAATATATATATACAGATATACAAACATTTATTGGTTTATGTAGCTCAAGAGAAACATACTTGGTAAGGAAAACGAAGAGTTGTATTTTTGTGTTTTATCTCATAATTGGGGTACATTAGTTTTAAGTACCGCCACTCTAATAAAGGTTTCCAAGGCAGTCAGAACTAGCTTATGTTTAATGCTTAATTTATTCACCTTTTAAATCACAAACAAATGCACGTATCCAGTTGAAGTGTGCACAACTCGTGATCGAAATGAAAAATGCCCGTTGTTTTGTAATGGAGACCGTGCTGCCTTTGCATAAGCCAATAGTCCCGCCAATTATCTCTTCGCCTCCGTCTGGTGCCCTTAAATGACCGCGTCGTTAGCTAACATGTACCGTCGAGCTAAAGCTGCTTTCGAGATTATTCGTTTTTCCTCACTGACGAAATGACAGTAAGGGGACCTTTAGGCTCTGTCTCATATCGAGATTCATAATCAGCATCCTAATTGATCATTAAACTCATAGGTCGTGGGCTGTTGTTTACCTGCCACAGTCACACCAGACCCTTGTAGAAAATCTCCTGATTTAACGCCATGGACATGAAATATATCTTGAAGCTGCATTTGTGTCAGTGACCCTTCTGCAGTGAGTATTACTTTCAACGGCGGATTTGTGACCCAGATATCCTACGATTTGCAAAAAGATGTCTGCATGAATAATATGGTACAGCTGATTTGCAGCTGGTGTTCTACTAGGCAACAGATCTCGTTTGGTTCTTTTTGAAATAAAATGCAGTGTTACTTTTGATTCATCTTCATTTTTGAGTAATTAATGTAGATTAAAGCATCTCTTTATTTTCTTTTACATCCAGGTTGATTATGAATTTTTAAAAAATTATTTTATTTTTTTTGTATTAGGAGTGACTTTTCAGATCGATGGTCTTTTTTTCAAAGCTGAAATTCTTAAACTTTCTTTTTCTTTTCTTTTTCATTTTATTTCATTACCTTTGTATGAAGATGATGCCCACCACAACCAGAAAGAGAAAGCAGTCCTCCCTGGACTCTGATAGGTAAGCTGTGTATATGCTGTTTGGCTTGCTGATTTACTCTTGAAATGTACTCTGTGTTGGACTTATACTCTCAGATGTAAGAGAATAGTCTCAGTTGTGCTACAGTCGAGAGATTATGGAAGCTCGTGTTTAATACTACAACAAATTTAGAATTGGGTTCCTGCTATAATGAGACTGACACTAATGGGGCAAAATTGCTTTTACAACTCAGGCTTGAGTGAGAAGTGGGGGTAACCTTGCAACAGGTTGCCATATGGCTAACGGTGATTCATAACAACCCCACATAGTCCTGCATTTACAGCCAGTTTAGAATGACCAGTTAGCCGAACATGCATATCATTGGATTGTGGGAGGAAACTGGAGAATATGAAAACTACATGCAGAAAAACCTGATTTCACCAAAAGGTTCAAACCTAAAAGCTGCCTGTTTTCAGGCAGTAGTATCACCTGCTCTGTAACCTCAGTAAACACTTTCCTGACAAGTTTATGGGCTCAAACGTGCCAGTTACAAGTTATTGGCCAATTCACCCATCGCTTGTCTCATCTGTTTTGTTTCTCAAACATCAGGCACCCAGCCAAGAAGGGGGTGAGGCGGGAGTTGTCACCTGTGAAGAGGAGGTCTCCAAGAACGCCCCAGCAGTCTCCTACCAGGAAGAAGCCAGCTGGCCGTCTGGACACCTCCCCACAGAAATCTCATCGCAGACCAGCAGGTGGGATGGACTAAACATGTTTTGTTGCAATAGAAATGCTTTTGTAATTTTTAATTGTTCAAACAACAATGCAAACAACAATGGTTTTTCCTCGTACATTTATAGTAATTTGGATTTATTTATCTATTATCTATTTATATGATATTTTATTTTTAATTTATTTATTTTTAAAGGCTCTCCAGCTAGATCACCCCAAAAATCTCCATTCAAACCTTCCTTGGTCACGAGCTCCTTCTATGGCAAAAAGAATCCAGTCTATCTCACTCCACTTGAGAGGAAAGCTCTGAAGGACTCTCTGCCTTGTCCAGCTGCTCCACCCTCTCCTACTGTGACCCAAAAGCCAGAAAAGAAGACAACAAAGAACATTAAGGGAGGCAGTAAGCCAAGAAAAGTAGCAGGATCTAGTAAAGGGGGGAAGATGGGTACCAAAAGCTACTCAACATCAATAAAGAGGATCAAGCTGTCCCAACCCAAACCCAGCAGCAGGTTTGTCATAGCTGTTGATACTTCTGAAGCCTTCTTCAAACAGCTGTTGTTTTAGTTGGTCTTTTAAGGTTGTTCTAATTCTCCCTATTTAATTCAGCAGTGTCGCTAAACCGACTCATCCTCCTACCGTTGCACCTAGCAACAATCCCACAGAGTCCAAGAAAGCAATCACCATCACATTCAGCAACCTGAAGCCTAAGCCGAAGATATTTGTTGGAGCTGCTTTCTTCGGTACAGGGAAGAAACCTACATCCATGTACAAGAAAACTGCGCCAAAGTCTTCAACCAGGCCGTCTGCAGCTGTCCTACCACAGACAAAGGGCAAAGAATCAAAGCAGCCGCAGGGTGCTCTGGCAGAAAACCAACAGCAGAAAGAACCTGAAAAGGTTTGTGTACATTTACGTATTACTGGAATATCTCATCTCTTGAGATTCTCTTTTCTTAAAATCGTGAAAAGGTTTCTATATCCCAGAAACAAACTACACTGGAGTAATTTTTACCTTTACCTTTTACCTTGACTCTTAAAGAAAAGAGTAACTTTCTTCAGGCTCTTGCGCACAATTTCAATTAATAAAATGTCGCTTGATGTCATGGAGAATGTTGAGGTTTCAGAGGGATACTTACAGCCTAGTTTGGTGTACAGTGAAATGAAACAAAAATCTTGTAGATGTTGGAGTGTGATGGGAAACGGGTTCATTTTTTACATCTGATAATAAGTTAATGATGATTTTAAAGGTTTTTCCATGCAATGGTGTCTGCCATTTGATATGTTAAATAAATTAATTATGTTTTTCCCCTCCATGGCAAATATTGTCATGTTAATGGTAATATTTAATCCTGGTTGTTTCCTGCAGACTGCCGTCAAGCCGCTGAGGACGTATGAGAACAAACCAAGCACAAAACAGAGAATGAAGTTTGATCCAACAGACTGGATGGACTCCGTTAATGAAGAGCCTGCAACTCCACAGCCATCAAGGTACTGATGTATTAAACCCACCATTGACTTCATTTTTCGTTTTAGAAATGAAACTTCCCTTATAATTCATTTATTTATTTTTTAATTCATGGCATATTTAACAATCTGAATTTCCAACACAGATCTCTAATATTTGCACTTCATCAATGCCCCAAGACTGATGTTCATTGATAAACTGTTAATCGTCTTCCTTCCTCAGCTCCTCTAAAATTGTGCTGGATAAACACGGGATTACTCACGAGCTCATGGTTACGTTGTTGAGATCTCCAACACAACACAGCTCCACATCACCAGCCTCCTCCTCCACCAGTCAGGTACATGGGTGTCCAAATGGCTGTTGTTTATAATGTAAATGGTACTTTGATAGTTTTTCTACTACTACTGAGCATTAAAAGTGCTGTGAGAGTATTACACCTGCTTGCAGACACTAAAACGAGTAGTCGCTCCTGTTATCCTTCTATGAGGCTTGCCTGAGGGCCAGTGTGTTGCTGTGTAGTGTCACTCAAAATGTCAAGACTCCAGCAGACGCTGAAACTGTAACATGCCTTTACCGAAATTAAGAGGATGAAACTCCTCTTTAGTTATGAATGGCATCTGTTTTTGGCCGTTTTTATAATGTAATTGTAAAACAATCAGAAATTTTCTCTGATTTCCCCCTTTTGTTTATGCAAACACCGATCCCTTCCTTGCTCATTCTCTATGTGATGCAAAATCTGTCAGGACTTAAAAAAACCCGCTTGTGATGGTTACATTTCTGCCTTTGATGTTTTAGCTCTTTTTCCATTTGTTCTGCTACTGTTTATGTGGTTTCTGCTGGGTTGTCAGGTTTGTCTTCTGAGTTTAACCAACTAGGAATTTCCCAGGGTGGCTCAGAGGTACTTATCCCAGAGTAGATATTATTTCCGCCCCAGAGATGATCCTGCACCTTCACCGTGGCAAAATGTTGTTGTTGTTGTTGTTGTTGTTGTTGTTGTTTTGTTTTTGTAGCTGACTCATGATCACTTAAAATTTTTAATGACTGTTAACTTGAATTGATGTTTTCAGCATACTCCTACAACAGAAGGTGGCTCTGAGCCAGCCTTTGAGCTGAGTTACATAAGCCCCACCAGCACTAACTCCAGCTCTCCCAAAGGTGAGCAAATACTTTATTAGATCCCTCAACTCAGGCATAGAGTGGCATAAATAAATCCTGGAGATGTTCAGTTTTACTCAGTCGTGCTTCCATTTGTTAATGTTGAAGTTTTGTTTTTTTTTCCTCCAGAGCCCGCAACAGTCTATCCCATATTTGGTTCTGCCTCTAAAAGGTAAGATGGTTTGTTTAGAGTTCAACATTTAAAGATGGCATTTCTGTACAATAAATGCAGTGTGTTTAGTTTATAGAGGAACAATTACTGAATTTCAGTAACTGAAACAACCCTGAAGCATTCTTTTGAAACATCTGCAGGTCAAAGAGCGCAGCTCTGCGACCTCCTGTGTCCTGCAGCACCCCTTCTGGTCCGACAGCATCGCTACAGACTCCAGCTTCAGCCGTTAAAGAGCGAAGCATTCGCAGGAAGAAAGAGAAGCAGGATGATGACCAGCTCATCATTGTAAGTTAAATTTATCTGTTTGCATGTATGCTTTGATATATTTATTTATTTTCTATTCTGATCCTCACCCCATACTCACCCAGCCTGATGCAGATATCTTTGCTTGAAACTTGTTCAAATATTCAACCCACAAAAATCACGAACTTTGGGGTTTTGTTTTTTTGCGATACATTTTATTTGATTTCATTGCTTTTGTTTCTTTACTGAATGAATTTTTGTATTTTTTTTTTTTTTTACACTCTCACATCAGGATGCTGGTCAGAAACAGTTTGGTGCAACGACCTGCAGCTCATGTGGGATGGTGTACAGTGCAGACAACCCAGAGGACAATTTCCAGCACACCCAGTTCCACCAGCGCTTCCTCGACTCCATCAAATTTGTGGTAAACATCCTTCTCTCCCTTCTGTCGTTGTGTCCTTGGGCAAGAAACTTCACTCGTTGCCTACTGGTGGTGGTCAGAGGGCCCGGTGGCGCCAGTGTCCGGCAGCCTCGCCTCTGTCAGTGCGCCCCAGGGGGGCAGCTGTGGCTACAATGTAGCTGCCATCACCAGTGTGTGAATGTGTGAATGACTGAATGTAGTGTAAAGCGCTTTGGGGTCCTTAGGGACTAAGTAAAGCGCTATACGAGGGGTCAGCAACCTTTAACACCCAAAGAGCCATTTGGACCCGGTTTCCACGCAAAAGAAAACACTGGGAGCCGCAAATACTTTTTGACATCTAAAATGAAGATAACACTGTATATATTGTTTTTTTTACCTTTATGCTTTGTGTGAACAACTAAGGTGTGTTGCTTATGAAATCCATGAAGTGCTACAGAGAAAATTACATTTTATTTATGTAATTAACACATTTTGAACTCTTAAAGAAATATAACAAAAGGAAAGACACCCAGCTGAACTAAAATGATGCATGTAGCAAACAACAACTGTTGTGAGCGCCACCATTTGGGCTTTTGGAGCCTTGCCTGACTTTTAAAAAATAAAAAAGCACATAGTGCTCTTTTTTCTCATATTCCTATGGTGCTTTTGAGTAGAAGTCGGGTCCAATGGTTGTAAGAATAAATTGAAAAACTATGCTGCTAAAAAATGAAAAATAGATATTTGCAAAATTCTGCCTAAATATGTATTTTACCCGGTTAATGTGTGCAATCACGCCTCGCCGCCTTAACGTCTGTGCTATCTATGCTGTTGTGTTGGTGTGTGTCAGGCTGTGAGCTGAAAAGCTACAGCCGGCTGTATGCGTACAGCAACCGTGTGTGAAAAGTGGTCAATAAAGAGATGCTGAAAAGTGTTCATGGAAACATCGTCGGGTCTGCCGTGATATGTTTACAATGGGACTTCTGCTCCTGAACCTCTGCGCACAGCGTCTGCAAATCGGGGCTGTACGAAGTCACTTTCATCTTTACGCAGGACTGTAAGCTGTCATCTGTGAGGCGTGAGCGGTGTTTGTTTTTAACATAGTTCACGGTGGAGAACAGCTGCTGACATAATGTGGATCCGAAGATCCATAATTGGCCTACCTGGGGTTGAAAGTCTCGATAAATGCACGGCGTTTCGGCGGGTACACCGGCTTCCGCGAGTGTGACGCTTATTTTGAGCGATGAAAAAATAATAAAATATAATTTTATTTTTATATTTCAATATCACAATAATCTTCCAATGTACAAGAACTAATAAATAAAATACACTTCAGCTAAATACTTCTAATTTATTTCCCCAAACCACACGGAGCCGCACTATAAGGACTAAAGAGCCGCAGGTTGCCGACCCCTGCGCTATACAAATACCGGCCATTTACCATTCAGTCTCTCTGGACAGAAGACGTGAGTTTATGAAGTACTAAAGTGTGACTAGTGCTTTAGAAACATATTGAAAAAATTATGCAGCATTAGCTGCCAAACATAGTTGGGTGGACTTTAGTGTACCTGAGCAGCCCACCCAAGTATAGTCCATGTGGGGGGGTGGGGATCAGGGAAGCTGTTAAAGCTGCTGGCAGGAGTTTACTTCGTGGGATGAGGTTGTTGTTGTAATTGTTGGCTTGTAACTGCAGCTCCTTTCCTCTGTTGTGTTTTCTCAGGGCTGGAAGAAGGAACGGGTGGTGGCTGAGTTCTGGGATGGAAAAATCCTCCTGGTCATGCCAGATGATCCCAAGTACGCCATCAAAAAGGTTTGAGCCAGCACACTGAAGCACTTCTGCTTATTTCAGATTTTTCTCCATGCTTATTTGTTGTTAAGTGCTTTCACTTTTAAACAGACAGAAGTGTAGACAGACAGCCTCGTACACAAGTTAGCGTTTACTTAAAAGTGTTGCATTTAATTTTTAATCATTTTTGTGTGTTTGCTTTCAGGCTGAGGATGTGCGGCGTGTAGCGGACAATGAGCTGGGGTTCCAGCAGGTGGCTCTGAGCAGACCAACTCAGGCTAAAACCTACCTGTTCATCAACACAGAGCGACTGGTGGTAGGATGCCTCGTCGCTGAGCCCATACGACAGGTACGGCTGTGTTAGTGTCTCTAGCATATCTGAAAATATAAATGTTTGTTCAGGAAGTCAGTTTGTTGAAACATAGTAACGCTGCAGCTAACATGTAAAGCTTTTAAACATCAGATTTGCTTTGGAGATTAGCCTTTAATTATCCTCTTGGTCTTCAAAACGATGGTTTCGTTTTGAAGTTTCAGTTGATGCCACATAGATCTTAGAGGTGCCGTAACTTATGCATAGATTCTCTTCAGGCTTACAGAGTCCTTGAACAGCCAGATCGACACAAGGACATGACAAAGGACGACTTCATGGAGAGACACAGAGCCTGGTGTTGCTCCACTGTCCCAGAACAAGCTCTGTGTGGAATCAGTCGGATCTGGGTCTTCAGCCTGGCCAGGCGACAGGGCATTGCCACCCGCATGCTGGACACAGTGAGGTAGGATGATGCACACAACATGAATCTCGCGGTCTCCTTACTTGTTTCCTCATAGAAATGAAGAATTTTGTTTTCATTGTAGCCATATAAAAGTTGTTTATATTAACACGGCTGTGATGACTGTCAGTATGACCCCAGTATAAGCAAGAACTACGAAACCATTTTTATTACTTATTTTATTACTATTACTTTAGGGTGTCTTTGAATTCAGCCCTCTGTATCAATATGGCATCTTTTTCGTTCCTAACACATTATCAGTATAGGTGTCGGCACATTTGTTTTCCACTCATTGAGATCTAATGTGTTTTCAAAGTGTTTTTTAATATTTTTTGCAATGTATGATGTCTCAGTCAGCTGGTTACTGAGTAAACTCCTCACACACATGAACTTGTGGACCCTCTAAATAATATTTGAATGGTAAACACTATGGTCAACAGCAGGTGGTAAAACTGGAAACAGGCTCACATAAAGTGTTTGACTGGATCTAAAATGGCTGATGGCTTCAGTTTCTTTTCCCTTTTTGTCTTAGGAGTACGTTCATGTACGGCAGTCCCCTAACCAAGGAAGAAATCGCCTTCTCTGATCCGACACCTGACGGCAAACTGTTTGCCACCAAGTACTGCAACACACCAACCTTCCTTGTTTACAACTTTGTTGCATGAGTTTGGAAGGAATTCAAAATTTGTCCCTGTTCCTCTGAAATGGCAGTTGGTTTAAAATTGTCTCTTCATATGCAAAGCAACAAGTGTTCAGGTTTTTCCATGCTGATTAGGCCAGGCTGAGTTTTGTCTCCATTTAAATCTTGGCTGTATACAGTGATCAGCCACAGCATTAAAACCAGCCACGATGCTGGCATTGATCCTTTTGGTCCTGTGGGTTAAGCCTTTGTTGATCAGGCTTGTTTTATCACACAGTTGCTCAGACTGCGGTTTGAGGAGTTTGGAGGTCGAATCAGAACGCTGAAGCTCCCTGTTGTGTTCCTGAATATGGTTTTAAAAGCTCATGAATCAATATTTATATTCAGGACTGCCTCTTCACTGTTGAATGTTTTTGTTTAATGGCAGTGCCTATTTTTTTCTTTTTTTTTTTTCTTTATAAGGAGCTTGAATCCTGACTGAAGACGTTTCTCAGTTTGCTTTCAGTTTGCAGTATTTGTCTTCATGTTCAAATTAAGGACAGAAAACTAGAAGCCTCTTTGCTACATGCTCATCTGAGCAGAATGTGTTTGTGCTCCGGGCTCGACATTTTCTGGAGATGTTTATAGAAACCAACCTGTTTAAAGGTGGATCCTTTTGTTGTTTTGAGGCTTTGTAAATGCATCTAATAAACATGTTAAGTTTGTGTTTTGAGTCTTGGTCTTTTTGTCAAAATGTCTCAAAGTGTGCATACCAACAGTTCTTCTGCAATAGAGGAAATAGAGTGCAGCAGTACCAGTGCAGCTTGAACTGTAAAGGAGCACGGCAGGCTGTATGTAAAATTACCTTTTCTTTTTTTTCTAAAAACAAATTTCAATTTTAATACTGTTTTTTGTAAATAACTGTAGTAGCATTTGTCTGTCATTGTCTGGTTTTTCCAAACCATATGATGCTGAAACTTGACAGGTTTTTCTTTACATTTGAAACTGGGGACTGGAAAGGAAGACAAAGCAACCCAGACACAAACTCAAGTAAAATAGTTCAGCAGTTTTTGATGCGAAGTCAAACTAACCAGCAATCGCTTTTCTGTAAAACCTTTTTCTTCCCCCAAAACTGAGAAAAAGTAACTTCTTACAGCTGATTTGGACTTATCAAATCAGCATGAATGCGCCCGATGCCATTGCCAGCATTCATGCTTGTTAATGGTATTATTTAATTAATCTGTGGTCATTCCCTGCTGTTTCATGTTTGTGTCAAGCTACAGGAATGAATAAAATGCTGTGGCTTTCTGTTTTTTTTTTTCCCCTCTTTCTGGAGGAAAAGAAACATTTGTCCTTTGAACGTTCCCTCACATCCATTTAGTTCAAGAGTTTGCTGCCACGTGTTCTGTTTCAAAAACTAGTGAATTGCAATTACAATTGGACCCAAGTATAAATTTCCTATTTGCGAGTCATTTGTGGAAATAACCTGTGATTGATGTTGAATTTATTGAATCTGTGCCGTCTTCTCTTCAGGCTTTTAGGGAGCATGAGATCTACATCAGTGTAAGAGCAGAACTGCAAGTACTGGCACAATTTATAAATGCACCATGTATTCATAACAATAAACCATCCTTTGAGATTTTTTTTTTTTTAGATATTTTAAAATCTATATTTGTCTGTTGGAAGCAGCAGTCGAAAGCATCTCTTAAATGTCCCTTAAGTTGCTTGTACAGTGAGTATTGTACAAGGAAGGTGAACCTGCTGGCAAAGATGACGTAGCTAAAAGCTGTAAGTTTCAGCTTAGTCTCAAATAATTTCAGCCATAAGTAGCTGATCAGATTTTTAAAGTTAAACAAGAGAATTATTTAAGTCCTACCTTTTATTGATAGGCTTTTGCCACTGATACATAACAAAAATATTTCTAGCTTGAGAAAGTGCGTGAATGTGGGAAAGTGGTCTGAGATCATTGTCCAATTTATTGATATTTAAAAAAAAAAAACAAAAAAACTATAAACGAACATTTTACAGGTTACAAGTCGAATGAGATTAAAATGACAAATACATATAAACAGTGGATGAAAGCAAAAACATTTACAATATAAAAGGACTGTAACACAATAGGAAAGATAACAGACAAATAGCGATATAAAGAGATCAGCACAAACTGGAAAGGCATTTGAGCAAGTGAGTCTGTAGTATATTCATATTTAAATCCACTTTAACCATTAACTATGTTTATGCTCAGTGAAAGTTTGTTTATTAACCCGTGCAGAAAAAATAGATATGTATCAGGAGACTCTTTATGGCCATCTGTTCTATAATCATTAACCCCTTTAGAAAATAAATCGATTAGCCCGACATTTATGAAGTTTCATTAAACATTTCTAAGCTGCACCTCTGACAGCGAGCAGAATAACTCAGTCGATAACGATCACCTCAGAGGGTGTTTTGTCCAGGGAGGCGTTGCTCTCTAAAGCCTGGACGATCTGGGCGGCTGTTGGTCTTTTCTTGGGGTCCTCCTCCGTGCAGAGGTAGAAGAGCTCCACCATTCTCCGGTACGAGCTGCCCAGAGCCTCGGTGTCCAGTGCCGGCCGCGTCCCCAGCCGCTCATAGTAGGCGTCCTCGTCAAAACTCAGCTCCACAGAGTCCTCTAAAACTAAAGCGCAAAAACACAGTCAGTATACTGTTCCACAATTAGGTTTTTCCTTTAGTCTTCACTGTATGGAGTTATGCTTCTTCTACACACACTTCAGGAATGATAATCTGATGGAGCAACATGCTTCTTTGTCAGAGTCTAACCTTTTAAACTACTATCAGAAAGTACAGTCAAGATGTAAGTATGTGGGCACAATCAAACTGAACAATTACACGTTTGCAGGGAATGAACATTAAGAATGAATATTTAAAAATGAAAGAAGATACATTCTTATTATAGTCACTGTTTGTAGAAATAAAGGAGGACTGGAAGCATCAGTGTCAGTTGATGTGGATTAGGATTTTGTGTCAGCCAAACATAACTGTAGCTGCACAGAAAGTAATAAATGAAATTTAAATGTATCCTCTTAGGACAGAGCTAAGGCTCTAGTTTACACTGAGGAGGATAACATTTTGCTACTTTCTACTGCTAACTTAGAACCAAGCAAGCTTAAGAGGCACTGGAAACCAAATAATGCAAACTGAAAAACTGTGAAAGTGTCATGAAGACACATGAAAGAAAAGTTAACATGTCTGAGTAAATCAAAGTGACATCTCACCTTCACCCTCCTCATCCTCCAGCATCTCCAGATGAGGCATGGCCAGCGTCATCATCTCCCACAGAGTGAGACCGTAGGCGTAGATGTCTGCCTTGTCTGTGATCTCTCCTCCTTCATCCAAACATTCCTTGGGCTTCCACGGCTCTGTGCCGATGTACTCCGCTTTTGGGTCAGACACTGAAGACACAGAGTTGTTTTTCATGAAACTCCTTTTGGACTGAGAAACAATTTAACTGCAAAACAAACAAATTTAATTTGTCCAGGTTGCCACAATGGCGTCACCCAAAATTACATTACTTTTAAAAACAAAGCGCATCTTTGAGGCTCCAGAAGTTTCTAATTAGTTCAAATTGAACCCAAATTGTTGGAGACCCCCGCAGACTGATGACATGATGTATGAGGATAATTTATGTTTCTATCCGGGCAGAAAAACAAAGTAAATCAACTGCTGTAAACAGCGGTTACCACACAAATGTGTCTGCCAATTCTGTGCTTTAATCCATGATTAATCCCATTTGTGTGCCTGCATACGCTCTGTACCACTTCAGTTAACTGCACCATTTAACAATGCGCTGTGAGTGAGTACTCAGTTTTGCTGCTTTATGAATGAAATGACCTGCATGGCAGTCATAAAAGGAGCTCACTGAGTTGCTTTAGTAAGGGGGGAAAATGAACATGGCTCATCTGTTCAGCAAGGAGAGAAACGTAAGAGCTGGCTGAACATTTCTGAATAAAATCTAATTTTTTCACTTTTGTGACCACGAAGCCATATTCCTTTTATTACATGCTGCTTATGACAATTTTCACCAGGTCAGACATCTGTTTTCATGAGAAAAAGGCACCTAAGATATGGGCTAAAGTAGGAAGGCCTTTGGTGTTGTTCTCTGTGAAGATTTATTTTAATGCCAACATCATCAGCCAACACATTATTGAGCAGAAACACAATTCTTTACATGAAGTCTCCTTTACATCCTTCCCCAAATTCATGACATTTTTCACTGAGGTCAAAGACAAGGAAGAATAAAGGAAGTTTAATATTGTGATTATTATTTCCCCCCCAGATTATTTGACCCGACTCGTTGATTTGAGGAGACATTAGAGCAGAGCTGGCAGGGTTAAGTCTGTTTAATTCCAGCTAATTTAATAAAACCCTAAAAAATATAACAAAGTAATTATAACTACAGTTTCCATCCAAAGCTCAACAGAAACAACAGAAAATAAATCAGCACATGTGCTTGAGCTGTGTGGGTGTTATTCTGAGCTCGTCAGCTTATTGGCAACATAACTACTTCTGCAAAGCTGAAAACTACACCAGAAACAATGCTTCCAGACAAACTATAATGCACTATAATGCTGCTGCTGGGACCTTGTTTCAGTAGATTAACATTTCAAATCTCAAACTCTCATATATAAAACTGGTCAAAAATCTTTAATATGACGGAAAAACCCAGAGCTATATCTCGTGAACAAAAACAGAATTTACCTTTCATGTTTTCATCCAGCTGCAGAGACACGCCAACATCGCAGATTTTCACTGTTTCAAAGTCACCCTTGATGACCACGTTACATGATTTCATGTCCCCGTGCAGCAGCAGCTTCCCATTGTGTAGATACTGCAAAGACAAAGTATTCCTGAAGCTCATGGCTGATGTTAAACAGACAAATATTTAGGAATGAAAGAAACTTTTGAATAAAGTGAGCTGGAGGATTATTAAACAGTAAATACTATGAAAATTTACCATTGCCTCACAAATGTTTTACTTTTAACCAGGGATATTATTTAGCATCAGCACATCCTGGAAGAAAATAAAGATGACCAATACGTTTCAGATAAAAACACCACTTTTTATCTATTAAGTGGTTAGTATTTTTAAATTTTTATGTCTTGGTGTGTGTTATGTGTAATTTTTAAAAATGTATTTAATTTGTTTTCACCTAAATAATAAATATATTACAGCCTAAAAGATACTGTCAGTTGATATATTGGCAGACAGATGAATATTTGACAGATGGGAGAAAGACTCTTCAGCCATGTTATGTTGCATAGTTTATCCTCCAGAGGGCACTCTGTACCTGCTCTGCTGGCAACATGTTTGTTGTGCCACAAACAATAACAAATAAAACATTTAAACTGCACCGACATATTTGCTTAGCAAGGACTCACAAATAACTCAACATCGCAGATGTTAGCGAAAACTGTTTGCAGTGTTTCCAACAGAAAAAAGTATCAGCCAATATTGGATTTTTAAATCACCAAATATCCGTATCTAAAAACATGCAGCTCAAGCAGACATATAAAATAATTTGTACCATGTCGTAAAAGATCATGTGTAATAGCTACACATGGTCAGATGTGGGAATTAATCCCACCTGTGACTATATATGTACGTATGTATGTATGTATGTATTTCCAGTTATGACACAGGTGTTTATGCCAGGTAGAAAGGAGGACCATGTAAGCAATTTACCTGCAGGCCACGAGCCACATGCAGTGCCACTTTCTCTATAATAGCGGCAGGAAAAGCTTTCAGACCGCCCTCCCTCCGCTTCTCTATCAGGTCATTGAGGGACTGCTCTCCTCCGTACTCCATGGCCAGACACTTGGAGCCATCTTTGGCAGTGGTGAAGGCACGGAAACCTTGATGTTTGCACAAAGACGCACAAGGTTTAAAAGAGCAAATATAACAGTATCACAGACGGCATGATCTGAAAATAAGAGAACCAAAAAGCTATTTTGCACAAGATTTTTACCAAGTGACCAACACAAACATTAATAAAAAAATCAAATGATGTAGAACTGTGGGATTCAGTGTTTTTTGTTATCTTCTTATCTTTTCTTAGAAACAATGTCAAAAATTTATGGAGAATATAAGTTACTGACTTGCACATGTAAGGGGACATATAATGTGACCTCAGGGAGCTGAACAATGAATCTGTTTTTTTTGTGTCACTACTAACTGAGACAGATCGCCATCACAACAGTGCCCGCTCTTACCAACGATGTTTGGGTGATTGATTCCTTTCAGGACCTTTGCCTCCTCGTTGAGGCGCTCCTGGTAAACAGTCACCTGTTTGGCTGCACATTTACTGTTGATCTTCTTCACAGCCCAGGGTGATGCATTTAGGTTGCCCACTCTACGATTAATCATCAAAAACACACAGTTAGAGCGCATTTGTTTTTTTATGTTTATGTACACAGACAGGAATTGCAAATGCGATAAAATATCTTTTAGATGTATTTGTTTACTTGGTCATGAGATACTGAAAGAGACACGATATTGGTAATGGCAATATAATATGGCCTTTAAAAACACACTGCTCATTCATGTTAAGTTTGCAATATACAGCTCCAACTAGATTGGCTAGATGTCCCACCTGCATGCATCCCTACTAACACCCACAGACGATTAGCAGACAGAACATGAGCTGATATCACAGCAGTTTTTAGTTACTAGGAGAGATGAAAGTTGCATCTGAATTAAAAAAAAAAAAAAATCATATTTAATTTTCCTTCACATGCTTCATGCCAAACCTGTGAACTATATTACATTTTTAATTTTAAACAAGCTCTCATCATAATGTGTGCCACACTGTCGCACAAAAAACACTATTGTTCACACAGTCTGTTGGGATCTTGTCACATTATCTTCAGCTAAGATTTTTTAAACAGTTTTTTAAA
>NW_024582928.1:148163-153865 GCF_018398535.1 Haplochromis burtoni
GTTTTTCTTTTTTTTATTTGCAGGTTAATGAAAAGCAAAAACAGGCTAAAAACAAACAAAAAGTTCATTGAAACCCAAAGTGACATCCAAGCTTTTTTTTTTTTTTTAAATCAGAGGCTGAACACCATCCAACTTCCAATGACTTGGAAATCAGGAAATCTGGTTATTTGAAGAATTTTTTGTGTTTAGCCTTTGAGTTAATTTAGCTGTAAACAGACTGATTCAGGTACTTCCTTGGATCTTTAAGGGGTAGACATGACAATCAGCTTAATGATTCTGTGTTTTGACACAGATGTTAAAGTCCTTGCTCTCTCTAGGGATTTCCTAAACAAAGTTATGTACCAAGCTTGACTAAATAATTTCAGATTTAATTTCAAAAGGGTGGTTACATTTGATAAAAGATACACTGTGATCCATCAATTCACAGAGCACAGTAACACCTGTTCATGAGATAGACGTTGACTCCAGTCCCACAACCCAACTTCTTCATGAAAGGAGAGGCAGGGATGGTGATGGGGGTTCCGCTGGTGCTTCCGGTGCTCCTCACTCGAACAATTTTAGGGGTTCTAAATGCGCCGTGGTCGGGGCTGGTGGCAGGGGTGGCCATTCTGTAAAGTTTCAGTAAACACGTGAAAGCAAAGTGGCAAAACAAACTCACAACAAGATAGAAGTGGACGTACGGGCATTAACAATGATGTAGATTTGAGTTTAACGTACTGCACTAATAGGTGGTATTTCGTGTATGTATAAGCCGAACTAAAATCTGAGGTGCCTACTATGTTTTTAACCATATACACGATTGTCCTTGTCTACGCTTATATAAAACTGAAAGAAAAAGACATATTTTAAACGGAGCCTGGCGCAACTGCTATTGACAATAGCGTTCAGGGAGAAGCTTCAAGACTCAATTCAAAATTTTACTTTAAACTGAGTAATTAATACAAGACTTAGCTTCGAAATAAGTGATGATTATTTTAGAGTAGTTTTTTAGATATCGGTTATCGACAATATAAAACAAAATTCGCCAACTGTTTAAATTATCGTCAACTGGCATCCTTTAACTGTGACTGCGAATCATTTGGTAAGTTATTTGAATTAATGTATCAAAAATGTTGTTAACTTGAACAAAATCAAATATCTGTAACTTATTTGAAAGAAAAGTAGAATTACCTAAAAGTTTCCCTTCGCTGCTGTAGCTAAAAACCGCCCGAAGATTCAAACTGAAGGCTGGGCATACAGGACGGAGACCGCAGAGGGACAAACCGAGCCCTTTTTAATAAGGGAGTGAAACGTGCATATTTCATTTACTTTTCAACGTGACTGGCCTCAGCTGGTGAAAAGCAGAATTACAATTTTTACTTTTTACACGTTTTACAATATTCTAGATTTTTCCAATAATTAAGAATTGTAATTCTGCTTTTCACCAGCTGAGGGCAGTCACGTTGCAAAATACTAGCAGTACGTGTGTTTATTTATGACAGATGATGATGTAATAACAGAGAGTTGGTTACAAATTAGATTACAAAATGTATTTTCACCACTTACTATGAGCTACACCACAGATTGTAGTCATCACTTACTTATGAATAGTTAGAAAACCCTAGTACCAAAATGAAACAGGGACTGTGAAATCATGATTGGTCACATTTCAAGTAGCTGACACTGTTCTTTAATTTAGAGCATGCTACTTATAAAGATAAATTTGCTGCAATATGTAAGAATTTGTAGAATAAAAAGTGAAAATTTGTAGAAAAAATTCAAGCAGCAGAGGGAATGGGAGTAGAAGTCAGCCGATCAGAAAGCAGAAGACCAAACGGGCTTACTCTGCTGTTCTCTCTCTGCCATGCTGGGTTCCCAACCACGGAGCACAGGGAGCCACTAAGTTTCCTTTAAAGCTTTTAAAAAAATATATTAGCAATGATTTTAATGAGAAAATCAAGGCAGCTACAGAAGTCCCCCATCTTTCATTAAGAGCATCAGCTAAAACCAGAGTGAACAACAATTTTGGCTGTCGGTGTCTGTGCTGGCTTACTAGCTACCTAACATAAACATACCTATTTGCTGCATGACACCAACTCCTTGTAAACTGGTTTAGTGTCATATACAGTGTGATGTAGTGATGTCCTTGAGTGTCATTCATGTGGTTCAGAGAGAGAGCTTACAGGTGAACTAACAGTTCTCTTTTACTGCAAAGACTGAGACAAACTGAGTGAGAAGACACTGCTGGGATGTGGAGTGAGTGTGTGTCAAATATTTGAGCTAACGCTAATATCACACTGATCAGTATATTTATGATAGCCAATAAATGATTGTTTACTCTGATTTCCTGCTGCTCCTAATGAGGAATAAGGGATTTCTGTGTCTGTGTTGATTTCCTCTTTAATCACAGTGCTAATGTGGTGTAGAAGATTGCTGCCACACCGCCTCCTCAGCCTGTGCTTCAAAGGCTCTGATAGTTAGTATGACTCAGGGGTGTTAATTCATTTAAACTTACATAATCATCCTGCTGTAACCAGGTTTCAGTAAGGCAGAGTAAATCGATTTGTTGATCAATTGTTAAGTCATGTACTAACTCTTTGGTGCTGTCATTTTTTTGCTGGTTTTTACTTTGTTTTTGTCTGTTTGGGAGCTGATACAGTCTCAATGGAGATGAGGTTTAGAGGGATAACAGTAGGAGAGAAGCTGCAGAGGTGTGTGAGACTGCAACTCTGCTTCCTGGTCCCAACACTAGATAGTCATGTTTCAGCAAATTTCATAAATTTGCCAGATTTCTAGAAATAAGAGCTGCTTCATTCAAAGTGGGATTGTCTCACAACCAGACCAGGTTTCCTCCAGAAAGTTTCCCAATTATCTATAAAGATAATGACCTCTGATTGATGTAACCGGGTGTCATTATTGCTGATGTGAATTATACTTTTACTGAATTCAGGTTTACCCTCAGCCAGCAGTTTTAAATTTCACTCAGTGTCGCCTGCTCTGGCCCCTGGAAGACAACTGACTATGGTTGCTGCTGTCTTCACATGTCTCAGAACAGAATCACCAATTACCAGAGTTCGATCCCTGGCGGGTGTGTCGCAGAGTGGGGGAAACAGTTAGACACATGAACAGGTTTGTCATGTACCAGGGCTTCTGTTTAAGACTATGCTTCCTCCTCACCGTCACCCAGCCATCATGTTTTCCCGTCTGCTCAGGATAACCTGCTGGGAGACAGTTAGCAGGGCCTACGCCACCTTCCACTGCTCTGGCTACAGGGGCCTGAAAAGCTACGGGGTTTTCAAGGGTGGGATTTCGAGTGTCCAGTTTAGTGATCCAGGCCTCCAGAGCTGCCGAAAGGCTACATTTATTACAAGTATCATTACTAAAAAAAAGCAGAAAGCATAACTCCTTCTCCGGAGTCGGAGCAGTCTTCCACATATCAGGTTAAATAAAGACTGCTGAGGAGCAAGCATGGCTTGGGCCCATCTCAGAGCTCACCCTTGCAGCAGGATAACCATGAATACAATTTTTGCACAGTCTGAGGAATAAATTCTCCTTTGTTGATGAAACACTAGGAAACACTGTGTGAGGAAACCTCCGTTCTTTTCACAGGTAATAACTTCAGGTGTAGGAAGAGGCCTCTCCAGAGGTACAACCTCCCTGAGCTGTGCTGCTGACCATGTCCATCGTTTTATGACCACAGTATACTCATCTTATAACGGATGTCAATCCAGCAGATTATCTTTGGCATGTGGTGGATCAGGAGATTTGCAACATGGATGCACAGCCGACAAATCTGAAGCAACTGTGTGATGCTATCATGTCAATATGAAACTAAGTCTGTGAGGAATGTTTCCAGGTCTTTGTTGAATCTGCGCCACAAAGAATTAAGGCAGTTCTGAAGGTGAAAGAAGGCCCAAAACAGTACTGGCAAGGTGTAACTAATGAAGTGGCCAGTGACTGTATTTAGTGTCTAGATGTTTTTTTCAGTATTTTATTCACTTAATAGCAGGACAGAATACCACATGACTGTGGCCTTGTGTTATACCCTCTCTGCTGCAGTGATGCCCCTCACACTGTAACTTAAAGTAATAAATTGGTTACTGATTAATTACAGAAGTAAATTTATGAGCATAAAGATGTAAGCCTTGGACCATCGGGATGAAATGTGGTTGGGAAACTTAACAAGCATTGATAAAGCTTCATCAGTAGCTCGAGCAACACCTCAAAACCTTCGCTCACCACGGGTGGTTAGCAGACTGTGGTTAATAACATGCAGTAAATTGCAGTTTAAAGCAGTCTGCTTACACATTGTTAAACGAGGGAAGGGAACTAATGTCCCATTTCATCCCCGGACTTGATTAAATGGCTGCTCACTTTCTACAGTACTTAATAACTGATCAGTAGGACCTGAAACTGCAAACATTCAGGCCAAGTAAGAATCAGCTGGTGAACGTATTAATCTTCTACAAGTTTTTGACCAGGAGGTTAAACTCATACAAATTAGATAGCAGATAGCAGATCATTTGTGTCTGTGTTAGGATGGTTTATATTTGAGCTTCTTGTTCACACAGAACAATTTTTCTTACTTGTTTTTAACGATTACCAAAGTCTGTGAATCCCTAAATTATTCAGTTGTTCTTTTTGCTCCCCATGAGGTCACTTTCACCATGTGACAAAAATAACACCCCACTGTACCACAGCAACTTTCTATATCCTCAATAAAACGCTGACAGGTTGCAATGATGTTCCAAATAACTTATCAAGAAAACAACTAAATAGACAGAAACTATTATGAAAACTGGTTTATTTTATATCTCCTAGTTTGAAATTAAGCAATAAAAACGTGTATAAAACATCACAAACTGTAATATTATACAAATGCTTACGTCCTGCTGATGCAATGGAGACATCTTCCAGTGACAGTCTTCATCCGTGTGAGTGTGAGGAGGCTCCTAAACCCACCGACACAGAAGTGCATGTTCACAACTCCCTCTGTGCATGGTGAGGAGGGGTGGTGCTGTGGCCAGTCAGGTATGAAGTGCTGAGAGTGGATCTTTGGTCCTCTGTGCAGCTCTGTCCACTCTCAGCTGCCCTGCAAAGCAACAACACAAGAAAGACGTCATTTTAACACAAAACAGCATTTCCATTGTAGGTAGCTGCAGCATGTTGTTAAAATGCTACTTTAAACTCAACATATAAATAAACTTAAACCTACAGATCTGTAGTACGATGATTTACACCAGCCATTGGAATGATTTAGTCTTCAAGACAGTTTGTAGCCAATGTGAGGTGATAACTTACATAGCTGGAACACAGCACCACTCTCCAGTTTGTCATTTCAGTCTGAAGTGCTGAATGCTGGGAGAGGACAAGTGTAAAGCACCTGAAGACAAAAAGACAAAGAAAAAAGGATGAATTCACAGATCACAGAGTTGTTCAATTTACTTTTCTTCTGTTGTGTTTTTACCTTACCTCTGATCCCTGAGCCACAGGCTATACCTTATGTAAAAACAAGAGACTACAGTCAGTTCACGACATCATTTTTAAACCTTTTCTACTTATTTGTGTTGACATTAAGTACGGACTTACCTTTGTCCTGCATGGTGAGCTAGAGCTTGAGAATCTTTAGCCATCAGAATTGTTGTCTTAAGGCCAAGAAAGATGCCAAGCGGATTTATTTTACCAAGTGGATCATCATGGCCTTGCCATATTGGTCCATTTGA
>NW_024582928.1:154994-189327 GCF_018398535.1 Haplochromis burtoni
CAGAGGGGCAAGCCGCACCTAGACCCAGGAGATGTAACCCTTCTCTCTGGGGTGGAGGCAAGCGGACCACCTCCTTATCTGCAGTAGCAGGGAGGCCCCGCATCCCAGACCCCAGTCTGACGGCCGGCACCTCCTCCCAGCCCCCCAGCCGTGACGGCTAACAGAACCGGGGTGAGTGAAGACCTCAAACCTCCCTACGCCCGCTCATATGTAGTGTTGCTGTGTGCTGTTCTAAAGTGCATTTAAAACTCAGGAGAGCATGGTACTAGCTTCCTCTCAGAGAGCAGCACGGAAAGTACTGGATAATATGTATTGATTTGTAAATAACTGGACATGAATAGCTTATTGTATAAATATCGTGCAGTAAATTTCTAACTAACTAATTCTTTCATTAACGATGTAACACATTTTGAAACCTGATCAGAGGTTCAATATGTGGAAACTATAATGAAACATTTAGACTCCCCATGTACCAAATTCATATCCTAAATTTTGCCAATACAAACAAAGGCAGTACATCTTTAAGCACAGTTTTAAAAATAAAAAACATTTTAATAAAGTTTGACTTCCTTTGACCTGGAAGGAGGGGTCAGAGGTCAGATGTAACATGATATTTTAAGTACCATTATATATTGACCACAGACTTCACACTTTTAAGAATCATAGCTTCTAAATTATAAAGATTTTTGTTCATTTTTGACCAATCACAAAGTTAACCTTGAGGTGGATGTAAGCTAAATTTACATAACCCAACTCTACACCCCTACAAAGTTTGATCAGGATTAATTCATTTTCTTTTCAGCTATGATGTTTACAAAAAAATAACAGTCATGCAAAAGCTACCAAAAACATAACCTTCTTGGCAGAAGTAAAAATTGCAAACACACAAAGCTGTGCAGGTATGTCTGAAAACCATGGTCAAGCAAAAAACAAACAAACAAACAAATAAAAAGTCTTAACTCAAAATCTGCATTATTAGGAATGTGCACAAGGACTGTATCTGCCATAAGGACAGATACATGAAATCTTTTTACCACATGCTATCCCTGTGTAATGCAATATATCTGTCAGCTATATAATAAGATATATTATAAAGTATTACCATAACATAAGGTATGTCTTAATACCATTATTACTACTATACTATGATTACTGTTTTCATATTCTTTTTTATATTCTTTTATTTTTATTCTTTTTTATCATCATATTTTGTAGCAGGGAAAAAGTTATAGTTTATTTCAATAAAGCATTTGATCCAAGAAGAACAGGACGTTAGGAGGGGACCGGGATCTGGTGTGTTTACACCTGTGTGTTCTGACGTCATGACATGCTGAAGATGCTGTTACCACAGAGACTAATTTTGGGGCATTTTACAAATTTTAGACCATTAAGATATTTTTATCTATTTCATTAAAAAAGTGTCAAATTTGAAGCCTTCAAATCAAAGTAACACCTTTTTTTCAAATTCATACACCAGTCGTTAATAATTTCTACACCTCTCCCAGAAAATTTAAAGCAGACAAACAATTTATGGGGAAAAATATTGGAATACGCATATTTTGATAACATTAAAGCGTGATATTCACACTGGAACTTATTAAATTATTACAGCCATTTAGTGACACTTGAAATAAGTGGAGAAATGTTAAAAGTACCTGCAGCGAAGTCCAGGGGACTGTCGAGTCAACGACGAGCCATCTTCAGGCTTTGCTGTTGAGATGGAAAAACAAGTACAAACGATCCAAAGATTAATGAAAATGAAGGGTTTAGTTTCCCCTCAGATCCTTTCATCCTCTTGATTTATGAAAGTCTCCACTTGCTCTTAAAGCAAGAACAGTTCACCTTTCCAGCTGTATTTTAAATACTGATGAGTTTACTTAAATTGTTAGCCTATTGGTAAAAATGTATTGTGTTTCTGATTCATTTTTAATGCTTTACTCAAATAATACATCCACATTTCAGCACGTAAGCAGCTGTTTGTCTCAGTATTACCCGAAAACATACTGAGGCCTGGTGATCACGAAGTATGTGGGTCATAAAAGCATGTTAGGAAGAGACTAGGGCCATTTTCAGTTCGTGCCTGCTTTCTCTCCAACGCCTTGGCTCAAAGAATGCCCTCAGTGGTGATGCTGAAGTTGACCTCGACCTTGTGAGCCAATTTTTGTTTCATCTCCCACTTCATATGCTGCAGATGCTCCTGCAGCTCAGTCTTCCCATTGTTTGCAGGGATAACCATTTCATTATGAGGAAGAGGAGCAGGAATGTAGTCCAAAGACAAATGGATGTGGAGAGGAACACTGGGACTTTCTCTCTTTCTATCTCTGTTTTTTTCATTTGCTAATTCCCCTTAAGAGGAATGAGCTCATGTTCATGGGCTCTGTTGCCACATGTTGTGGTTCACTTTCTAGAATAAGGATGAGTTAGTTTCTGGTCATACCACAGAGAAGCAGCCAGAAAGAAAACGTGCTTCACGGTCAAAAACATACACAAAACAGTTGCATGACTTAGTGTAATTATTTGAGTACAGAGATTAGACTTAAAGCAGGATGATAATAAGTTGTGATTTAAAAAAAAAAAATTGTGTGAATGGGTGTGAATGTGTGTGTGAATGGGTGGATGACTGGATATGTAAAGCGCTTTGGGGTCCTTAGGGAGTCCTTTAGGGGTCCTTTAGAAACATTCCATTCACCTAAACTAATTTACATCCAATAGTATAACAAAACTGCCTGAAGAAGGCATGACGGAGACACACTTTCGTGTTTTTTATGCAAAATTCTGACCCTACCTTCTGAATCTTGCTCACATTGTTTTTCCAGTCTTCTAATTTCCATTTTTGGTGAGCCTGTGCTGTCTTAGTTGACAGGAGTGGGACCGAATGTAGTCTTCTGCTGTTGTAGACCATCTGCTTCAGGATTCAATGTGTTATTCATTCAGAGATGCCTTTCTACACACCTTGGTTGATATGTGTGGTTATTTGAGTTATTGCTACCTTCCTATTATCTTGAAGCAGTCTCGCCATTCTCCTCTTACCTCTGACGTCAACAAGGTATTTTTACTCAAAGGACTGCTGCTCACTGCAAATGTTCCTCTTTTTAATCCCCAGAGATGGTTGTGTGAGAAAATCCTAGCAGATCAACAGTTTCTGAAATACTCAGACCAGCCTGTCTTACACCAACAACTATGCAAAGTTTAAAGTTACTTAACTCACTTTTCTTCCCAACTCCAATGCTAAATTTGAACCTCAGCAGGTCGTCTTGACCAAATGTCTAAAATGCATCAAGTGGCTGCCATGTGATTAGATGAAGTCTGAAAGGATTCAGGACTTTCATGCACAAGATCATAAAAAAGTATGTAGATCCTTGAATATAACTAGAAGAATTTCTATCCTGCTTGTTCAGAATCATTATTGCTTAGAAAAAGAAATGCACAGAATATATTTTTGCTAAATGTAGTATTTTTGGATGGGTTAGGATGGCACTTCAAGTGCAGCATCATCCAGGATTTATGTGTCAAGACTCATATACGTCTTTCTCTCCCTGTGGCCTTTTTTTCATCTGGAATCAAACAGAATTGCAACTCATGAAAGAATTGTTTCCATACTGCAAACATGCAGAGACTGCCTTCCAGTTTAACTCCACTCCTCAGCTTGTATAAAACACTTTATAGTTCACTCTGTCTCCTGCCCAAACAAGCCACAGTATAACCAGAGATTATATATGCCAAGTAATGAGATGAAAAATAGGGAGGATGGCATGTGGAGTTGATGCTGAGGAGAATTTACAACATCTGCCTTCTTTGTTGTGGCAAATGCATGAGTTGGACCAATGTTTTGGTTAATTTCATGTCTGAACCAGACATGAAGAACCCTCGGTTTCTTGTTATGAAACTGAGTGCTCTTATGGGATGAACAAGAAAATAATCTCATGTATTGTAATTGAGAAAAAACAATGAGAAAAAAAAATATAAAAACCCCCCAAAACAAAACACTGGTCATATCTTTAGAAAGCAACATTATGCCATAGATTGCTGTGCAGTTTTGCTGTCACAGTCTTGACATGTTGAATCTGACATGTGACAAGTTAGTGTGGATTTCACTGCTAAATTGAGGCACACACTGAAAGGCTTGCAAGCTGTCAGTTACACAAAGGAGAACATAATTTATACAATGAAAGTCACATTGTATTAAACAAGACTTAAAACTAGTGACTCTGGCCACAAATTCATCAGGAAAGTGTTTCCTGAGGTTGTGGATCAAAGTCTTTGTTTTCCAGACTTCCATAGAAGAAGAATTATTTTCGAAACCAAACGAGTCCCCTCCTCATGGCCATCAGGAATAATGAAAGCTGAATTATTGGCTTCACTTTCCAAACGCCAAAGCTACATTCATGTTTTATATACAGTCTATGGTTCTGGCATGGATTGTTACTGTGACTGGGAAGTGTCCCTTGTGTTAACGGCACAAACTGCTTACAACAATCCATGAACGCTCCAACCTCCTGAAAGAATTCACTGTCAAAGTCTCGTGTCCATCTATGGTAGTTCAGCCTCACAGTATTACACAGGTGGTTCTAAAGTTAGAATCTTTCTCCTGAGATACAAAGTTTGAATTATCAGGTGCCATGATAACTTACAGATCTCACTGTGCCATATTATCCCAGTAAAGCACTTTGATCAAAGACTGCAGGCTTGCTTGTCGTTCCTAGAGCCTCTAAAAGTAGAATGAGAGGCAGAGCCTTCAAGTCTCAGGTTCCTTTCTTGTAGAACCATTTACACTTTGGATATAGGAGACAGACAACCCCCTTTTTAAGGTTAGCCTTAAAGTCTTCCTTTTTGAAGCATCACTTAGTTGTGCATCTTACATCAGACTGTTGGAGGCCTTTCCATGATAGGCACAGCATTTCTGCTCCACTCTCCACGTGTGCCACCGCTGCACGTCAGTTACAATGCCCTCTCTGTCCTGTGGTCTGTGTTTTGTTGATCCTCCTTCTTCTTTTATGTTTTTTCTTTAACCTAAGAGCTTGGTTCTGCTGAATGTTTCTTCCTATTGAACAGGAGTGATTTTTGGACTTCTCTCTCTGGCATTGTATGGCCTAGCTGATTATATAAAGCACTTTGAGGTGGGTGGTGTTGTGCATCGGCTCTGTAATTGAACTAGGTAATTATTCTGTATGTAAAAACTAAAAATAATAAGAGAACCAATAATTTATCTTGTATTTTTTAAAGTTTTTTTCCCCCAAAATCATTTACAAAATGACTGCATCCATACTCAATAGTTTTTTGGGTACAAAATCTTAGTTTTCATCCTTTGATTACACTCATTGGCACAATCGGGGTGTGATATTACACCAGACAGAGATGTGAACAGGCAAAGGCATTCCCATGATTTTCCAGCCTATTCTATGGACTAAAATTGACTAAAATTATTATTTTAGTTTCATCAAATCTCTCCATTGTGAACTAAAATGGCTCAAAATGATCAATATATTAAAAACATTTGCTCTCTCTGGAAAAAAAAAACCCCTCACTCACTATCAGAAAACATCTGATCGTGTGGTTAGAGACAAAAAATCTACTTGAAACATCAGTACAATAGTCTACATGTGTGTCAAAGTAGTCCCTCTTGCATACCTTCATGCTTTGATGTATCAAATAAAAAGTTAAAGTCTTACTTTCCTGCAAGATAACTGAAACCATGTTTACACGACTTCACAGCCTTTATTCCGACTGCCGGCCACGGGGTGATTTTTCATCCATTTTTACATTCGTTTCGCATTTGGAAACAATCATACACGTGATTACTGCTAGAAGCTGTCAGTGAAAACACCCATGTGCTGTACACCTCCACATGCCTCAGCTGTGTGATTTCTGTGACACACACACACACACACACACACACACACACACACACACACACACACACACACACACACACACACACACACGTCCATCTTAACTTCCTCCCTCTCTTTTCTTTTCACCTGCTGACGTGCAGAGATTTCCTGCTTCCAATTCCCCTCCACAAATCTGCAGAAATAATGAAGTTCACCTGTTTAAACAAATCTACATTTTATTATTTCAGCAGTACATATGCAGCATTTTAGTGGCACATATAAACAGTACACAAAGTAAAAAGCTCTGTGAGTTTTCAGGTGAAATCCTTTTTTTAATTCCTAAGCTCTTCTATCTGTTACGAGCAGCACAGTGTTATAAAAGATACACAGAACACAGCCAAGACATTACAATCCACAAGGACAGCTTTTTTTTTTGCCGTTAAATGTAATTGAATGAAAATGAGAAAACATTACAAGATGGTTGCTGTATGTGGTCACTTCCAAGGGTATTTCTGAGTAATGACATGAGGGTGTTTTTGTACTCAAACTATTATCTGAGATCAGAGGAGTCGCTAACTAGCCAGTTAATCACAGCACAACAGTTTTGCTCTGCTGATGTCTAACACACTGCAGCTCAGCCAGTTACCTTGAACTGAGTCAAAATAAACAGAACCAAGAAAAGAAAGCCCACAGTAGAAGACACTGGTTTACATTTTCTGCCTGATAAATTGTACCCATAAGGTAATAGTATATGATTAGCCTGCAATGTATTCACCAGCAGATTAGATTCATCTGAGGTAAATTTAAGCTCTTCTCTACAGTTACTGTTTTTGGAAGGCCTCAACCTGTTTTTAAAAAGTGCTCTCAAATACTCTCATCATTTGTAGGACTTATATAAACACCCACGGTTTGATTCCCTTGAACTAAAGTATATGATGCTGTTGTTCACCAGTATGTTCAGTTTTTCGGGTACAAAGAAAGCGTGGGTGTCCTTTCACCTTTGCCACTCATCCAAGTTTTCTCTGGCATGTCTGGGCGTCCTGCCTTCCTCTCACAACATACCTACATTTGTGATTTTCAAGCTTTTTGAACCAAAGAAAAAGCAGCACAATGGCCCCTAATGCATAATAGAACAATCCGATCCTTTCACTATATGGGGTTCAGTGTTTTTTTGTATTTATTTTGTCACCAATCTGCAGCTCTTTTTATTTAGAAATGTCCAAAGAAATTAAGTCTGATGAAAAATACAGAGAATATGATCTGAACAAATCAACATGCTTTTTTTCCCAATTCAGTCTTACATTCACCGAGTTTAAAAAAAAAAATCGCAATTTTTTGTCCCTTTACTTCCTGTTTGTTAAGTTGGAAATGAAATGGCACAAAATTTGAGCTGGAAACAAAAGCTGAAGAAACTGCCACTTGGATGTTATGATATACTGTAACTTTAATTAAAGAAACATATTAAAATTACAAATAACAAAACATGTATAAATACTGTAGTATGCTACAAACCGCCCTTTATTTTCTAAAAAACTAATGCCAGTACAAAATGATTTACAAAAAAAAAATTCAACCTGCTTTTGCTTGTTTTTATGGTTAACTTAACGTATCGTTTTTTTAAAAGGAGATGACAAACAAACAGATAGAAAAAATATGGAAGGAGTCGAGGGTGTTATTTCTGGCTGTTGTTTTACAAAGGAAGTAATAACTCTGCAGCCAAAGTGCTGAATCTGACGCCTCTAGAAGATAAATGAGAGAAGCTCAGAGGCCTGGCCGCCACACAGTCACATTTTGCTTTATCGCTTTCTGTGCTCCAAAAAGAATTTCCACATATCCTTCTGCCTGTCTAAGAAGAATTTGAATGAGAATGAAATAATCTGCTGTAAAATCCAGCCAGGGGTTTACTCTTTAACGCACAACTATTTATGGAGATTTCTACAATAAAAAAAACAAAACTGCATTATATGATATCGATGCAGGCAGTGTTTGTGTGGGTGTGGCTTAGAGCTGCAATCAAAAACTGGATTCAGTGACATAGCCTGAAAAAGTGAAAGTCTTAAACCTGCATTCTTTTTAATGGCCAGCAGGGGGTGGAAATATAAGCCTACAAGCCTATTTGCAGATCTTTAACCTCAGTGAACACTTTTTACCAGGCATTTTTTAAATATAGCACAATCTTTAATTTCTAAATTGTAGTTTCATTGAGAATAAAATAGTAAAGCAGGGCCTGCCTTTGGTTGGCTGGCTTCTTTCTTCAGCATTGAGTTTCTCAGACAGATCCTCCCATGCTTTTCATGGCTAGTTTCAAAAAGACCAAAACAGTAATGCCACTGGCCACAATGGTCACTTTTATATACAATCTAATGGTCTACTTTCCAGATTAAACTTATGCAAATTTTGATTTTATGCAGAGTAAATAGAAAGTCAAAGATGCAAAGTGATGCAAATACAATATTTCAAATATTTTAAGAACAGGTAAAATAAAAAAAAACCCCATCATGCTTGGCAGTAAAAGCCTGTGTGCGGTACAAACTTACTGCTGCTTGTACACACCTGCAGCTGAAAGATTTACCTTTGCTTTAATGTAGAAAAACAACAACAACAAAAGAAGATGTCAGTTATTGGTTGTAACTGTATTTGTGGAAAAACTTTGGCCTGAACACTGTATTGTTGAAACATTTATTGGCATTAGTGATTTATCTAATGATTATTTTGTTGTTTCTTCTATAAAATATTAAAAAAAATACAAAATCCTGTCACACAGAAAGTTTAAGAAGATAATGTGAAGAGTTTTTGTTAATGTACTGATTAGCTGACAAACTATTTGACCTCTAATATGTTTTATATCATTAAATAGAATGAGCAACAACACAGATGTTGTTGCATATATTAAAGTGATTATGAAAGAAAAGCCCAGCAGCCCAGAGTTTTCATTGCCTTTCACTAGACACGATGGAGGTATGTAATGTAATGCAGATGTCACATGTGATGATTTAATGTGATCAGCTAGCCAAAGGACACTGATATAACCTGATTATGCACGAGTCCTGAGTCACCCTGTCAATACTTGCAGAAAATACAAGAAAAACACATCAACCATTCTCACTTACATCAGTTTGCTGAATCTGGTTTATCACCTCATTTTCTCTTTCCCCAGACTCCCTCTTTTTGTTCGTCATTTCTGTTTTGCTGTGGCAGGATTGCGGTTTAAAGCAAAAACCTCGACAAACACCAAGGCACTTAGACATGGGGCAGAGAAAACCATTTTTGGCCGCAGCAGAACAAAGTCAAGTTCATCTCCAAAATATTTTTTCCTCTGCTCTCTTGGATCCAGACACCAAGTTTGCAGATTGATTTTCATAAAAAGTAAGTGGGACAAATCTAAGACAGCTCACAGATTTTAAGGCTGGAGAGAATTTAACTTCAGTCTTTTGAGGTTTGTGAGATTGCCAGATTTTTAAGGTGGATAAAAAAACTTTCCAAACTTCAAATATAAAACATGGGTGTGTTCAGGTTTCTGCGTGTATTCTTTTCCAGCTTGCCGCTCCATGTCTTCTGCTGGCTCCGAAGCAATGACGAGGAAACCTGGGAGGTACAAAGTTTTTGGATTTGAAAGCAGCCGTGAAGCTGAAATTCCACTGAGAGTGAGGTAAAATGTGGGAGAAAGGTCCATTGTGGTTGGTCTGATGTTTTGATGTGAGTGAGATTGTGTGTATGCATGTTATTGCTGAAACAAGCCAATTTTTTGGCAGTAAACACTGACAGACCCACAGTTATAAATCATACAGGGCAGGCCTCCATGCATCCATCTGTTTATACTCATCTGTTCTTCTTCATCATCACTTCATCTGTCAACAGGGGTGACTGTTAACTCTTTCCAGAACTTGTTATTTAATGACATTATTATAATTTTTGCATAACTATAGAAGCCCACGGTAAGCACAGGTTGGTGATTTGCAGTTTAAAGGATGCACACATGAAAGAAACAAACACATTTTTTGGCACTTTGTGCATTTCAAAAACAGACCCTGCTTGTATATTATTGGCTTTCAAAATTGCGTATTTGTTTGCTACATAAACGACTACTGAGCAACATTCAGCTGATGAGTAAACGTCCAGCATCCAAATTGTGTGTTGATTGTTTTTTTTTTGGTATTCACAAACTCCTGAAGGAAATATTTTAAGACTTTGTAGCTGTGAAATGTTTTATTTGATTTATGTTTTACTCTTTGTTGTTAGGTTTAACATTTGTTGGGCTTTTTGGATAAAAATAGCTACCACCATGCAACTGGAAATGATGCTGATGCTAAAAAGAATACTTAAGCTCAAAGAATCAGCTAAAAATCTTTGCCAGAATGCAGATTTGATAGATTGCTCAAGCTTTAAAAAAAATATCACTATTAGTACCTGATAGAGCTTTAATCACTAAGGACTATAAAAAGTGACAGAAATATAAAAAAGTTTAAGCCTTAAACTCCACCTCAATAACTATACACTGGAAAAGCGTGAAAGTGGAGAGACTTTTTGACTATGTGACGAGCACTTCTGACTGTTTACTGGACCCTAAGTGCAGAAAGAGGGGTATCTACAGGATGCTGTAAACAAAACTTCATTTAGAATAATTCAAAATTTCGTTTTGCAGCTGTTTTACAAATGGAATAGTATAAACAGATCTGAAAGAAAAGCATGCTTTGTTGAGAAATGGTGAATATAAACAGTACTTTAGTTTGCATTCAAATAAAAGAAAAAAAAATAACGAAAAAGTTCAATTAGTTTGATTTTGTGGCATCGCCTGGTTTGCAAACCACCAAACAGTTACCTACTTGGCCATTGCTGTAACGTGTAATAAGGCAACACTGTGGTATACTGAGCAAAAGCCATTGCTAAATAATACTGTGAAGAGCAGCTGCCTGCATATGAAAACCAGTTCTCCAGAGACTGTCCTGTCAGTTCCATTGCATGCCTTTTCAGCGCTTTAGTACGTGGAAATGTAGATGAAGTTGTCAGATCCGACAATCCTCTCGTGGATGTCAAAGCAGCAAACCTGGTCTGTGGTGAGCCTCCATTCCTGTTAATGCTGACCTTTGCCCTTTAGTTCAGCCTCATGAAGCATCCTGTCATGTGATCATCCTTCAGCTCATACTGTAGAGTTAATGAAAACATAACTTTTATGTTGGCAAAAGCTGCACTGTGATTCAATCCCGTGGCTCATATAGATATGTTTAGTCATGAACTTCTAACCAAGCTGCAGGTTAAGTTCATGCATCAGGTGAGTTGGCACTTTTTTTTTTATAGGTAAGTAGGCAGCATACTACTAATATGACACTCTTGCTGCACACGGCAGGGCTTTCAGCACTTGAAGTTTAAGGCAGCGTTTGGGTGATACTTGGCAGCTGCAGCAGTGTTGGGATCCTGAAAGTTCAGACGGTGCAGGTCACACCAGCGTCCTCGACATGGCCACAGTTGGTTTTGCCCCAACCGGAAAACTTACACTGGTGAATACTGTCTTCTGTCCCTGCGCATGCAACATCATCCATCCAGATCAGACCAGTACCTGCACAGAAAAGAAGAGGAAACATTACAAAAAAAGACATGTTTTCAAAAATTATCCAGAAAGGAGACTGATGTTTTTATCTGAGGTGAAATTGAAGGGCAGAGCAGAAACAAAACCCCCCAGCACAGAATAGAACATCAGTGACATCAGAGATTAAATGAATTAATGCAGACGCTACATGAAAAGGAGGAACTGTGGCAGAGGCGATTTGCAAAGCAAAGCAACTCAAATACGGTGCTCTAAATAAGACTTCACAAATGGATATGTAGAATTTTATGAGCCAAACCATCACCTAATGTAGGCTGGCACTGAGATGAGCTGATCTCCTGGGACTGCAGCTGAGCTTAACTTCATGAACTGCCTGAACTAATGCTATGCTTGATTAATAATTTCTGAACTTCACAGACCCTAGTGTCTCTGCGGTTTTCTTCTCTCCTGTTGTCTTTTTTTCCTGACCTGCTTTCATAAAGCTGTTTTCCTCATACTGCTGTAAGAAGAATTAAAATGATAGATTTGAAGAAACTTAAGATAAAAAATGGTCAAAACATGAAACATGTCCTGGAATTTAATGGATTTTATGATTGAACGTAATCATATATTTGGAAGAAGGAAAAATAACATCTGGACTCAAATACCAACAGAGCACCTCCGATTGTTTCTTTTATGCACCACTTTCCCTGTTGTCTATGTGCACATGTTAGAAGTGGAGCCAAAGAGTAGAAACAAATTCTGAACAAATTGTGCTTCTGAGTTTAAATCACCAGCTGAAGTTTGTGAGTGCTGCAAATCAGCTTTGTGTATCTGTTTGTGCTTCAAATTCTAGAAAGTTTAGAAAGTCAAAAGTTTCAGAGACAAGTGGGATTAATCAAATTCTTCTCATCTCCAAAGAATCACTCAAATCATCCTATCCAAAGAAGTTTGAATTCGTGTCTTGTGAAACACAAAGTACTGACACTGCTTCCTCGCAGAACTGTGGATGAGATCGTTTGTATCCGGTAATAGAATAGACATTTCCAGCTGGTAAGCAGACCATTTGGCAGTATTGTTTTACATTATAATCTTTGGTTCCTGTTTGCAAAACTGGAATCGCTGGAGCTTTCAGGGAGTCCCAAATGCTTTAGTTTTGCAACAATTGTAGACGATTGGAGGTTCTCGACTTCAAGTGTGGGTTAGTGAACATTTGATTGCACTATGATGCAGATTATGCATTAAACTTAAAAGTAACTAAAAATTTTACTTATAGAGCATCTTTCAAGCTAAATTTAAAAACTAAAATGCTAAAAACATACAGATAAAATGTTTTAAAAAGTTGAAAGAGATTTAAGCACATTTATAAAAAAAATTAAAAATCCAAAGGTGATGAACTAAAGGCATGAATAGCAATCTACAATTCAGATATTGACACAGTGGACCTGGACTTTGCAATAAGTCCTATTTGATAAAAGCAAGAGTGAACCAGAGATTTAATGTGAGCATCCAAGGTCAGAATTGAACCAAAAGTCATCCCGAGAATTCTGAGAGAAGATTTGGCAAAAGGTTTAAGGCATCTGAACGGTTCACTCATCATCACTGTTAATGCAATGCAATTTAACCATAAGAACCAAAAACAAGAGGCATAAATCTTCAAATTATTTTCTGTTATAAATATGTGCACCTCTACTTTGCATCTGTGCACTGAAACAAGCACAGAATTCATATAAAACAGAAACATAATTAAGTTCAGGACGGCTCGCTCACAACGCCAAAGTTAAATAAATAAACAAGTTTAAGGCAACCTTCACACTTCCAACTTTCCCTTTCTTTCTTACAGCAGGAAAATAGGTCAAGACAGTGACAAGACAAAGACAGCTGGAGATTAAATTTTAAAATATGCATGAATAAATTAAGGGAACAGGATAATAAAACTGTGATTACCTTAATTTATTTCTGACCTTATGGACTAATCAAAGTGTGAAAACTATATGAAGCTGACTGTAAACTGCTGCCCTGTAGTGAATGTGATAACATCATCACTAAGTCATAACATAATTAGAAATATGGGTCAGTCCCGTCACACCAATATGGGAGCTGCATTAATAATCTATAATGTTCAATATACTGAAATAATAATGACAAGTCTCTGGGCAGTTTAACTGAACAGCATATTAAACCCTGAAAGTCATTTTATGTTTTTGAAGATCTTTTTCTTAATGGCTCCATTGGTTCCTTTATCTGTGATAGATATTCTATAATGATCAAATGGATTTATGATGTTTATCATGCAAAAAGGTGTTTATGCCACATTTGCTTGTTTAGAAAAGGAGATGTGTTGCCCCAAACTGCCCCTGCATCTGAAATCTGCCAGCTGTTCATCCCCACACAGATCATGACAATGGAGCCAGTATTTGGGTAACTGGGCTGTAAACACTGTCCAAATGTCCCTGAAAGCAGCATATTGGTCCATGGTTTGCCTGTCTGTTTAGATTGTTTGGCTGTTAAACTGCATGTACTCCGGGACATCTGTGAATCTTCACAGAAAACATCACAATGCAGTGATTAAAAGTGAAAAATTACAATAAACTCAAAGGCTATAATTTCATAAATTAGACCACGCAACTTTCCGTTTAACCTGGCCAAAACTGTGAAAGGTTTTTGGAGAAGTTACATGACAAATTTATTGTTTATGATTAAAACTATCACAAAAGCTCAAAACATATATATATATATAACTTGGTCATTAATAATCCCACTTTTCATACCTGCCAAGTAGTTCAAGGCTTGTTAAGATCAAGAAGATTTTATAGGACTATGATGTTATGATGATATCTGCTGTTACCCCAATGTATGTCTGATTCCTGCCCTATATTTTAGGTGATAAAGTCATCTCTCAGTTACAACTCAAAGGAAAATGTGGGTCACAGTCTTCAAACCAGTATGGGAGCTGCACTCTACATTAATTATCTATAATGCTAAATATACTGAAATAATAATGCCAAGTCTCAGGATGATTTAGCTGAATAGGATATTCAAAGTGAGCAAACTAAGGATCAAAAACAAAAGGGGCTCACTCATTTTAAAACATTACAGCCTTTGAAGCATTCGTTTTATATGCTGTACGTGATTTCTTTTAAAAAATCTTCATGCTAGTAGGACTAACATGACAGCATGAGGTTTAAGTGTTCCATTGTGGACCAGTGTATTTGTTAAATTATGCTTTTAAATTGAATTTATAAGCGCTGTCACAATATTCTGCTTTTATATTGTTTTACATGACCTTCAATATGATCAATGAAAATAACAGTTCAGTCAGCAAACCCGATGTTTTCACAACACTGCCAAACTGCCTGTTTCCCACTTTTCATCTGGAACACTTTCGATGCATGGACACAGATTTATCAGATGGACCGTGCATAAATGAAACAGGTCCATGCAGAGAAAGCGTTTGCCAGTTTCCTCTTCCTCTGACATTTTTTATGTTTTGCTGCCTGATTAAAGTCGTGCTGAGAAGCAGGAGGCTTTCACAGAAACACAACCAAACTTCAGGAGAAAGATAAACTACAGGATCAATGGAATATCAGGCTAATGGAAATGACACTGAGATCTGGGCATACCGTTGTGTTTATCATGGTCATAGGGGTCACAGCACTTCTTTTTTAACTTTTAATATTTTTATTGATTTCTTTGAACAATTGCTTTTTTCAGGATGGAAACAAAAACAGTATCTTATATGGCTTTAAAAAGAACAGAGTGCATAAGTTTCAGTTTATTTTGGATTTTCTGTAATTCACATAGGTTCATTTTGATGTTTGCACAGGGTCAAATATATACATACAAGCTCAAATACATACATAACATAGACTCCCACTAATATTTGGTTAAATGTGATTTTGCTAGCTGCACCTCGACCAGATGCTTTTGTTAGCCATCAACAAGCCACAAGTTGACCACTCTTCCTAACAGGATTAGTAGAGTTAATTTAAATTGGTTGGTTTTAAGCCTAGCACACACATCTTCAACATGAGGTTGGGGTTTTGGGATGGCCATTCCAGAAACTTAATGTTAGCCTGGTTTTCATGTACCAGTATCACACAGCCCCAGAGCATGATGCTACCACCACCATGCTTGACAGCTGGTACATTGCTCTTACATTTGAAAGCTTCACCTTTACTTATCCAAACATACTTCCTGTCAATTTAGCCAAACACCTCGATTGTCATGGTCCTGAGTCTGTGACTCAGGGTTTTTGTATTAATGAATATTAGCTTGTGTTCTGGTTGTTTTCTGTTAAGCTTTTCCTAGTTAGGTTTTGCGCTCCCCCCTGTTTAGTGTTGGGTCATTCCTGCCCGTGTGTTTCCTGTGTTCGCGGTCTGTGTAATTTTCCTGTTTTACTTTGAAAATCTGTCGCTCGTGATGTCAATTAGGATCAGCTGTGTCTTCCTCCTGTTTTGGCCATTCCTCATTCCCTTCCATGTGTATTTATAGTGTGTGTATACCTGTGCTGATCGTCGCTTCGTCTGTGTATCTCAGTGTCTCTCTGCTCTACATTCTCTGTGCCGTTTTCCCGTGTTTGTATGATTTCAGGTTTGTTCCCTAGTTTTCCCCAGTTTGACTTAGTTTTGTCCTCACTTCTGTTTATTGTCACTCACTGTAAATAAACTCACTCGCATCACCATCGTTGTCTGCAACTTGGGTCTTCCTTCACAACAGCACACGACTGCTGCCCCAGCAGTGACATCGATCTTTTTCATTTCTGGCCATAAAATCTTTCTCCAGAAGGCATTTGGCTACTCAAAGTGGGCGGCTGCAAATTTCAGTTAAGCTTAAAGGTGTTGATTTTAGAGCAGGGGCTTGTTTCTTGAATGACACCCTCTCAGTCCAAACTTGTTTCACTGTGGACAGTGATGCAGCAGTTCTAAGGTCATGCCCGGCTTGACATTGTCTTGGTGTGTCCTGGGTTGTTTTTGAACATCCTAACAAAGAAGAGTTGAAGTCTTCTTGGAAAAGTGGTGACTCATTTGAATAACTTGTATTTCTGCTGCTGTACAGTTGTTTGAACTGATTGTCTTGGAGTTGTTTAGAAATAGCTCCGAGAGACCCTCCCAGCTTGTGTACATCTACAATTCTCCTTCTTAGATCTTCACTTTGTCCCCTAGACCTTCCCGTTGTTCTGGGTATTGATCAATCCATTGAGTGCTGTCAAACAAATTCTTTTTATGTTGGCAAAAGAGAAACTGCCAGTTGTGGTCAATCATCAGAACAGGTCAAAGAAATCATTAAAACCCCCAAATTACCATGAAATTTATGGCAATAATAAGTGTATTCAAACGTCTAATCACAACTGTATATGTTTTATGCCTGAAAGATGTATTATATATAATCAGTTCCCTGACTGGTTGTGGGAACTGGTTTCTATCCAGTTCTGAAAGATTTAAATATTCACTTGAAGCTATGTTCTTGATGACTAGTTTAATAAACAGAGGATAAGACAGGAGGGAAAAAAAATGACTAATGTATGAGCAATAAAATTCAAAACTGTTTACAGTTCAATGGAAAAGGCTAAACATTGTTTATACAAATATTATGTGTGTATGTAAGAGCCATTTCGAAGAGTTAATCACATTCTTCAGTAATTAAATCGTATTTCAAATCTTGTAGCTCTTTGAACTGTGGATAACAAACACACAGGGCCAGATCAGTGTGGATAATGATAGCACTGCTGGCACCAACAGCCAGATTAACATCCAAATGCTTGTGCTGAATGTTGTTACACACTGCGCCAGTCAGTTTACATACAGGGTACAAAAAACTATTAATTTTTTTAATCAAAGAATTGCTGATTAGTATGGCTCATCTCTCAGCACTAATTATATATAAAAACATCTCAATGTTGTAACTTTTGCAATGAAGTGAACTGAGATGAACCTGGTGATCCAAACAGAGAGTTAAAATCAAAGTTAATCACTGAGTTAAAATATTTCAACTTCAACATAATTTTTCAGTGGTGCTCTAATGTGACTGTATTCAGGCAAAAAAACACAAGGAGAAAGATTTTCGCCTTGCGTCTTAGACTCAAAGGTTAACTGGTGTTACATCATTTATAAAATATGATATTTCAACCCACTATCTTCTATCTTCATTGACAATTTTTAAATAAATCACAAAAATTAAAAATGAAATGCCTGTAAAATATATTTGTTTGGAAATGAGTGTATTATGTGTGCCAGGCTTCCACGACTCACACTTTGCACCTTAAACTCCTAGGACCTGGCGTCCACATACTGTATGTGGACGTCACATTTTGGATTATTTAGACCAAAATACTCAATTTTGCTCTACAAGGGCCTGATATCCACTTACGAGGACATTATACTGCCACCGTTCTATCAAAATTTTAAACGAATATCCTCATATGTGCCTCTTATTTTTCTTAAAAACAAAAATAAGGTAAAAAAATAATCTGGTAATTCTTTGTTTTTACATTCATCGGGCCCCAATCAGCCCAAATATCAAAGAGAAATTAAAAATCCATGCCGTGGAAGAGTTCAGGTTTTAGGAGGTTAATGTGCAAATCCACACAGGATGATAAAGATTTCTTTTATGTCAAATGTTTAATTTAAAGGCTCATTACTGAATAATAATGGATAATAAGGGCAAACATCTATCTGATTCAATCTGCATGCCTCCTACATTCTTGCTCTAAAGATAAACTGCTGCAGCATTGACATCCTGAAAGCAGGAGGACCCCATAACCACATGTGTCTCCATGCAGGCCTGCACAAGATGGAAATAAGGTATGTAGAGGGGAAAGAACACATGAGGCTTCAGAGGTAGTTGGTCCATTGTGGTTGTACATGATACTCCAGCTGTTCTGCGGTTGAGCCTTCTGAGGGTTTACTTTAACGGACATGAGCCTTTAAGCCGTTTACTCTGGATCTCAACACACATTTGCAGCACTGTATGCGCGCCCATGTTTTGTCCGTTTACGCCAAATTTGTGACACTTCACACAAACAAGAGTTGAATCACCAAACCACTGCGTGAGAGTTGAGGGAAACACCCAAGAGAGGGATTTAGAAGACGGAAAAGTAGACGTTTTGTGTAATCAGGCAAAAAACAGCACTGCTGTCTGCAGAAATGAATCAAGCCAAATTTTATTTCTGTGGAATGTAGTTTGTCCAAATTACTGATAATAGCTGTGTTTCAGACAGAGACTTCTGATGTTTCTATTCAACAAGCACTTTTTAGTAAATCAGACCACATGTCTTAGTCCCGGTCTCAGTGTTTTCTACTTCATGTTTTATTTTGATAGTGCCTTGTCTGTTGTGTGCTATGTTTAATTTTGCGTCCCCTCTTCTTGTTACTCTGATTCCATTTAGCTGTGTTCCCTGGTGTTTAATTAAACCACCATCTTAGTTTATTTCCCCGTTTTTCCAAGTCCTGTTTTTGGGTCCAATTCTGCTACCCACACAGCCTATATAACAATAATATATGTTATTTTTCTGCCATATATGTATACGCACAGTGGTGGATATTAAATATGGCCAAAGTTTAATAATATAGCACCTTATGACCTTTATAATAAGGTCAGCACATGTACAAGTAATCTCTGTGACCCAAAAGCTCAGGCTTCAGAGTGCTCTAAATGTTTTCATATTTATTTTTCATCTCTAAATGTTTCATGATGTCAGTAAGAGCAAAGCTACAAGCAAAGCTAAAGATGACCACAGCAGGTAGCTCTGGATGTCTAATTTATCAGACTTTTTACAAACTGAATTGTCAGAAACAAATTGTGAATCTTTGCTTGCTAGGCAAATGTGTAAACAAGTGTGAAGCCACTGATGTCAATAAGAGCAGACACTCAAAATATGGCCATTTTTTGACATATTATTTTTAGTTGCTGTTCAGGACTCCTGTTTTCAAACGGTATTCTTCCAGAAGAAAGTTAACTTAAAAAGAGAAGAGCCAAAACATCTCATTTCAGACTCAAACTTAGCGACTGTACACAGGACCAGTCTAAGATTAATAAAGATTAACTATGAATAAAAACAAAACAAAACACTTTTTCTTGTAGCTAATTCAAAATTAAAAATAAATATTAAAAAAGGCTTTAAATGAAACAATTATGCCCCCTTCAATTCTGTTTTCAGAGTTTAATAGAAAGTTCAGTGTTTTTTTGTACAGATGTTTTTCATCACACCATAATAATTATTTAGCTTATGATTCATATGTGATGTAGCCCTGTTGCATCACAGTCAGTGGCTTCTAGGTTTGAATCTGGATCAGAGCACTTCTGCATAGATTTAGGAGTTTCTCTCTTTTACTTGCATGGGTTTCATCTGAATTAATCAAAAACAGGCCAGGTTAATTTCCCCATTAGTGTACCTGACAGAGTACAGAGTACTGTACTCTGGCTCCACTTGTTAAAGCTGGAGCCAGATATAAGCCAGTACTTATTTACAACCCTGCACCCCACCTCTCACATATCTAGAACGTGACCTGATAGGTCATTTGTGCAAACTGTTTTCATAAGTTTGCATAATGCATAATGCAGCTGTATGAAGAAGTGCAAGTAAAAACTGGTGACTTACTTTTGGTTAAAGTTGAAGTCAACACCCTTAATCTTTTTAAAATCTTTTTTTTTTAAGTTTTATAATCTTTTTATAATCTACTACAGTACTCTGCAAACATTTGATACACTTCTCATTTCTTTATATTTTGCTATGTAAATAGCAAAGGTACATTGTTTATGTTTAAACATGTTTCAGAGTTGAAACTTAATATGGCCACCTTTATTCTTCAACACAGCCTGAACTCTCTTATTTCACTCTCTAATTTCTTTAAGTAGTCCTCAGGAATAGTTCTCCGGGCTTCTTGAAGGACATTCAAAGCTTCTATAGATGTTGGCTGCATTTTGTTTAATTCTCTGTCAAGTAGTGCTCCATTTTGTCTTTTATTTATTTAAATCCGGGCGTGCTCTTTCTGCATTGTGTTGAGGGTGACTGTCATGCTGAAAAATTAATCCACTTCCAGTCCACTTTTCAAGCTTCCCAGTTGGTATTGCATGGTGGATCCGGATCTCAGAATACTTTTCTGCACTCATAATTCCATCAATATTGACACCACTGGCTGTGATGAAGCCTTACACCATGACAGAGCCCCCAAAATATATTACAGATGGGTGTAGGCTAGGGCTGTGCGATATGACCAAAGTCTCATATCCCAATATAAGACATCTATCGTCCCGGCAACGATGTAAATCACAAAAATGTAACATTTTCTGTAAAGTCTATGAATCTCGGGCAGGTCGACTTGCGTGAAGTGTTTCCAGCCGGGCGTCTTGTACCTGGAGTCAAGTATTTCAACTGATGCATGAAACGATACATTTTTAGACATAAGTTGTAACGGCCGCCGTTTTCTTTGTAAGTATTTATTACACGGTGAAAAGCCTGTTCTAACGTTTGAGTCTAAGGATTATTTTTTAGCACCTAACGGCGCTTTTTTTTTTTTACTTCTCATCCGTAAACACTCTGCATAGTCTTTCACGTGATTCAGTTTATTTTGAAAAGTCTCAACAGGGTCTCGAGCTTTATTGTGAAAGGTTTATGTGGAAAATAAACAAGCGGACGGTGGAGCCACGCGATGGTTTTACCGTCGTTGTTGCTAACAACAACGCATAAAAGCAGTCACTTGTCTGTTCGTAGTGTGGTTATATTAAATATAAAAGAAAGAGAGAACTTTAAGAAATTAAACGATGAAAAAATATTGCCGTAAACAGTCTATTTTGCGACATCACGAAACAAAAGATAGCGTAAAATGAAACGATAGACGTTTTTATATTGTCGTCCGATATATATCGTTATATTGAACAGCCCTAGTGTAGGCACCCTTTGTTGTACCATAATACTTCTTCATAACCTTTTCTCCCTGTTTCCCTTCCTAAAGAGTGGCTTCATGACAGCAACCCTTTCATGAAGACCATTTCTGATGAGGCTTCAGTGAACAGTAGATGGATCAACTGAAGGTGCAGATACATCTTTCAGTTCATGTGTCAGGCCTTTGCTGGATTTTTTCCTGTTTCTTAAGAACATGACTTTCAGATCTTGCTCATCAGCGGTTTGCATCTTTTTGGCTTTTTGGCTAAAAGGGGATTCATGATGTTGGTGTTGATATCTCTACCAAACTGCGTTATCTTTGGTATTTTTCATTGATTGAAAGAAAGAAATTGGAACAAATTTATATGTTTCTTTTTTTATAAGGCTGGTAATAAGTGCCTAAAGACAAAATATTAAACTGGTTCTTTTCAAAGGTGGATAACAAAACGAAAAAAACCTTTCTTTTTCTGAAAATGGCCCGGTAAAAGGATTGAAGTAAAAATAAGTGAAAAAGCAGCCAGTGCCCAAAGAAAAACTTTAAAAGACCTCCAGATAGCCTGAAAAAGTAGTCTGCCTCCTTATAAACAAAACATAATGAAATGAGGAGTTGCTCAAGACTTTTTCACGCTGCTGTGGACGGGTTTATTTTTACTGCAATTATGATGACACAAACCCCAGTTTCCTGGCTGGAGTTCAGGTTTCTCTGAGCCATCATACATAATATAAACTTTAATATAAACTTTATTACTGTTTTCTAAGCAGAAACACTCCTGTGTGTTATTATTAGCAATCAATATGATGTTTCTTTGAATATGTTTAGGGTACGTACTGAATGAGCTAAGGATTTTAGGAGTTGAGAAAAGTCCATAGTTTGTTTTACAAGTTTGAAAAATAGTGTTTCAAGTTTCGCTTTTGTGCTTTTTTGATAACTGCTGTGGTATTAATGGAGAAGGACAGGTCATCAGCTAGGTGTACACCCAGGAACTTAACACTGCTGAGCCTTTCCACAGCAGATCCATCTGTGGTGAGGTCTGTGTGGTGATCTCTGCCAGACTTCCTGAAATCGACCACCATCTCTTTTGTTTTGTCCACATTGATAGTGAAATTATGGGATCTACACCACACTTCAAGCTGCTCCACGTCCAATCTATAAGTGGACTCATCGTTGTCAGTGATGACACCAACCACAGTTGTGTCGTCTGTGAACTTCACAATGTGGTTAGTGCTGAGTCTGGCGGTACAATCATGTGTGAGCAGACTGAAAAACAGCGGGCTCAGGGCAGTTTTGTATTTCCTAAAGAAATTCAGGGTTTGTAATGTCCGAAATTAATATAAAAGTTTGGAAAAAGTTTGGTTATTTTTAGTTTGGACAAACGTTAAAACACAAAGCTGGGAGGTTAAAAGGGTGTACAGAGTTTAAGCAGGGTATTTAGAGATTACACAGAAAGTCTCCAGTTCAAATTTGTTTAAAATCAAAGATGGAAAATTGTAACTGAAAACTACTGGTCTGTTTATTGGAGCAGGGATGAAGCATGAAAGGTAACCTGACTTGTCTTTGGACTGCTAATTGAATGTATTTTTTACAGTTGTGCCTGATTTTGTGTAGCTCTGGAAAAACTCACCTGTCGTTTCTGCAAACACTCACATACTGTATGTCATTTTGGTAGACAGGAGGCAAATGAGTGGCTTTCTCATCAAGTCATTTTATTTTGTTCTGTCCTTTCACAGATGCTATGAGTAAGACAAAGGCTATAACGGAATCAGAAAAGTTAGTGAGTCATCTGAAAATGTATGTGAATTCCAGATAGTTTAAAATTGAATCCAGCCATGATGTTAGCCTGTGCTGTTTTCTTGAGGTTGTCCCCTGGAACAAAAGCATGATTTCCCTCAATTTTCCAGACTTATTGGTAACAACTCAGCCTGGACAGAGGCTCTGAATGATGTCAGGCTGACTGCTGAATGAAATAAAATGGGGAAAGAAACAGATGGATATGACCCATGAGAGTCTTTCTTGACGACATCTGGCTAGCACGACTTTCACCATAAAAGTTTAATATTAATCCCTGCAGCATTTTAGGGTACTGTTGTGCCACTCAAATCCAAAAGCAGAGTTAGTAAAAATCAGAGCGACTTCCATCATTAAGTTTCACCATGGATATGTATTGTAGATAAAAACAATGATTGCCATGTTCCTCATTGCAGATCATGAGCGCTGACCTATAAAGAATGAGCTTAAAAACTCAGAAAAGACAATTACATTGCTATTACATCAGACTCAACAAGTGAAAGGTTTATTCACTTAGTCAACTGGTTCAAATGGGAACAGCCTGACTTGGTGCCAGATCCCACAGTTTGCCTTCAGAGGTCTTGCTGAGTCCATGCCTTGGTAAATCTAAGCTGTTTTGGCAGTAGCATGCAAGTAACCAACAAACATAATGCCACAAGGTTTTGGCCCATTGATATATGGGTGTTTTGACACAAAATGGTTTATAATGTGCTTCTAATTCACCCCAGCACTCACTCACACTTACATGCTGATGGTGGCAAACCAAAACCCATTAAAGACACTTTGGCAGAAGAGCTGAAACCAAACATGCATTTTGTGGAAATTCTAACATTTCCTGAAACATGAGCACTGCTTTACCACATGACAACAATAAAGCTGTGATGAAAAGACAAGAAAAAAACAACAACAATGTGATGCCCTTATACTAAAATTCCAGTGGTTAATAGTGTCATGGTCCTGAGTCTCTGAGCCAATGTTTTGACTTTTGCAAAGTTTATGGTTCATTGAGTTTTGTATTTTTTGTTATCATTTAGGGCTTTAGTTTTTAAGTTCTGGTTACATGTGTAATGTGGGTTCTCTTTACATCTTAATTATTGATTTGTATGTACTTCTCTGTGACTCAGTTTAGTATGGCCACCCTCAGTGTCTCTTTGTTTCTCATTAAGTCTTCATTTATGTTATGTCCTGCTTCATTTTGGTACTTCTTTGTCTTTTGTGGTTTGTATATAGTTTTTTTTTTTTACCTTGTCTAGTTACCTAGATTCTGTTTAAATGTGCCTCATTTGCCCCCTTGTGTTCAGTTCTTTTAATTGCCCTCTTGTGTGTATACGATGTCTTCCTCATTCTATATAGAGTTTTTCCACCAGTTTAAAATAAGACTGTGCATTTGTGCAACCTGCTAGTCACCCACCTGCTACAATGACAGCCACCTGCTTGCCAGATCCTGCTACCCCTAAGTCTAAGTCCTCTGAAAGGAAGTGTTGATTTTGGCAATGCTGTTCAGCCTCATTGCTGCAGCAATAGCACAGCAGCAGTGTTCACTTCCCCTAAATGCTTTCTTGTGTGTATATAAGCAGTGTCTTCCCCTGAGTCATCGTCACAGTGTCTGTTTTTGGTTCTTGTGTCTTCTCTGCCTGAATTATTGGATTCCTCTATTGACTTATATTTTAATTTTTGATTTTCCATCTATTTAAATAAAGCTACATTTCCAGTTTATTCTGTTGCCTTAAGACTTTGAATGTGTTCACTGGTCCACTGCAGGATACTGTGTCAACGTTATGATTTGATTTAATCTGATACAAAACCCCCACCTGGATTCAAATCATTCTCAATTCTTTTTTTTATTTGTATTTGACAGTGAATGCACTAACACATATCTCACCCCCATCTTCTTAAAGGACTTAAACTCGGTCCAGCAGTTTTGCTGCCTCTGGTTCAGATCCAAACACTATTGAAATGAACCAAGTTTCTCTCCAAAGGGATGTTTGGTTTTCAAGACCTCCTCAGCTGGCTTGGCACCATTATAGCATTAGCCACCTTTTCCTGACTCTTTGACTCATACATGTAAGAAAGTAATGTGTTTCCTCCTTTGTTAACCATATTTCTGTCAAAAGGGGCCTTTGATGAGTTGCAGTCTCATAATTCCCACCTTGCAAGTGTAGCTGCATTAAATGAATGAATTCATTGATTGCAATAATAGCATATGGCCAAAGCAAATCTTGGCTTTTCTCAAGGCCCACCAGTGCATCTTGTCACATCACACCACTGATGTAAAGGATGGTCAACATGCAACAGTAAACTGCTCCTTTTAAATCATTATACAGTAAATGCTGATTGAACAATGTAGTGAGTACAAATTAATAAATCCTTTGCAGTTCTGTTTGGTTTTCTATAAGGCCTACTATACTATTCTGAATACAAAATCTCCTGGGAAATTCAAGGCTAAAAAGAAGAGGATCTTGTTTATGTTACCTCTGCGAAGGAGGTTATATCCTTGTTGTTGTTTTTTTCATTTAAAGGATCACTTGGAAGTTTATGAATAGATTCAAAGTTTTTACCAGGGGTGGTCTGAGCCTGCTTTTACAGATTATTCTGGAACATATCTTTCACCATTCAGATTTGACATTTTGGTGTCATAATGTCATAAATACATATAAGACTGGAAGATGTAAAATTGGAAATTTTAGTTTCAACTGGCATACTGTTCTACTAATTAATGCATGGCCTAACCTTCTACACAAGCCACAGCCAAAAAATATGGCCACCTATTTGGTGTTTCTGTCAACACTGACATGGTGGACCAAGTCGACCTATTACATCCTTTGGCACAATATGAGGTTGAATAAACGCACATAAGTGTTACATGAACTGAATGACAGCAAGGTTTGCACCAAACACACCAATGAAATAAGAGTGTTACGCACCCTGCCCGAAGCGTCCAGTCTTATGAACCTCAGTTGCTCCTTGGTATCCCAGCATCCTGCAGACTACATCTCCATCCTTTTTATCCCAGACATCATCGCACACAGTTCCCCAGCGATGTTCATGGAAAACTTCCACACGGCCTTCGTGAAGACCTGACCCATTCACCAACCGTACCAAGGTCTCCTCCACTGAAAACCAAACACACAAAACAGAAGCTTTGTATCCAGATACACAAATGCATTGGCAGAGGGATTCCTACATTTTGCTGCAACTATTTAGTGTGTTTGCAGAGTGTTTATAAGCATTCCATTGTTATTTATGCCAAAAAGACAACAATAAAGGCCCTCGCTCATTTTTGGAGGGACTCATTCATTGTGTTTATAAGTTTAATGAAGCTCTGTGAATCACATCAATATGAAAACAAACTGAGATGAATGGGGTTGTTTTTGACACACGCAAAAAAAAAAAATCCATAAACCACAGAAAAACACTCTGATTTAAGAAGAACAATAAATAAAAATACCCTGGAAACTTTTTGTGTTCTTTTGTGAACCCTCTTTAAAAAAATATGACGTAAGTTTCTTTCTGAATATACTGTCTTCTGTGATTGTAAAGCCTATAATATGGCAACAATCTCACAGATGTGAAGCGAATCCATTGAAGGGTTTTGAAATTCATAACTTCCTACTTTGGAACTTCACAGTATGCATCTGCAAGCATTTATCCAGTTTAGCTTATTTGAGCACTAAAGACTAACAGCTGCTTAAAAATACTGAGGAAAGAAGGGAAAGTGAGTGAATAAATAAAAGGAGAGATAGAAACTGTAAGTGGACATCAAAGATGAGAAGTAAAAAAGGAGACAAAGGGATGAATTAAAGTAAATTGCTAACAGGCTAAGAGTTTTGCATAGTCAAAACATTTTTATAACATTGTTAAAAAAACTGTAAAGGTAGGGGTGTGGTAAATTTGACTGAGGATTAAGGCAACACTGGGAGCTTTAAGTTACTGATTGAGATGGCTCCACTTTGTTTCTGCTATTTGTTGCTTTTGAAGTATTTTAATTTGTTTATCTGTCAAATGTCGATCATGTTTGTACTTCGGTTTTGATGCAAAAACTTTTAGCATTTTATTAGTCCTTACTTTACACTACTTAGCAGATATGCTTGCACCCATAAGGTCAATGGATACAGCAATGCTCTGGTCCAAACATGGTAACTTCTGGCTCCCCAAAAAAACCTAACAGAGAATTAGGCAAAAAATTCATGTTAAAGCTTCAAAATGTAACCTAACACTGCGACTACACTTTATGACATTCTTTTATACACAGTCTCTGTAAAAGATTCCTCACATAGGTGGACACAACAACCATCTCTGTATTATTGTTGTTGTTCTGGTTTGACAGAGTATTTTGGCTCCTGTAATATAATAAAAATCTAAAGGTTGAAATAAGGTCGCAGGGCCCTGGAGTGTAAGCTATCACAGGGCGGAATTTTAGGATCATCCTTTTTTGAAGGAAGCTGGTTAGTTTTTAAATTTGTAAACCTCTAGGAATGCATGTAAATAAAACTACTAGAGATGCCCCATTTTCATGGATTTAGGGTTGGAAGGCCTTGCTCAGCGGTGCCATGTCCACAAACTTGCATGTAAGAGCTTACAGAACAAGTGTGTGTGTAAATGAGTGTGTTTGTTTTAGCAGAAGCTTCATGGCTCTGCAGTTCATCTGGTATTCCTCAAAGTATGCAGCAGCTGTTCTCATGTGATTGATTTGATTTATCACCTTTCAGAGGGCAGAGAGGAAATAATAATAAGAAGAGGTAAACACACACTCGCAGCTACACTTTTCTGAACTGCTCAACACTGTTAAGACAAAGTGCCGCAGAGTAAAGCCAGACACATTATATAGACAGGATATTAGTCTCATCAGACCATCATACATTTTAACTGTGTACCATTTAACTCTCATTACAGTCAAGTATTTTGCACTCACTAGCCCATCATAATTTAATATCTGCTGTATTATTATATTGTCATAACTGCTGCACTGTATGATATTCTCTCCTGAGAACCAGCAAATTCAAACCAGAAATTAAATATTATTTCAACCTTCTGTTGCACTTTTGTACTGCAGGAGGTTTTTTCAGGCAACTCTACCCCACAAACTGTTAAGAGTAGAGCACCACATGTTTCGTTTTCAGCTAGGGTCAAGCATTTGAATTACTTGAAACAGTTATGTTCACTCATCAAACAATAACACAATAATTTTTGCTATTGCCATGCATATAAAAATGATCACATTGATTAATAGCCCTTGTGATTGTTTAGTACTTCTCTAAACAGCCAGTTTACTATATATCCTAAAGCTCTTCTCAGCCAAAATCTGAAGCAATGACACCCAGCATGCAGTCTGCTAAATATTACATTTCTATGCCTATTTTGGAAATGAAAACTTAAATCACATGCTAATGGAAAGTAGATCTTTTCTTACTATATGGCATAATACAACATCATCCACAATTTACAAGAACAGCCAATGACATTTGTGGAATGTGTCATTTCCTTTAATAACTGCATGTTAATGAAGCAAGGTCGACATGTTAAGTAACTCAAGTCTTAAATGCCGCATCATTTTTAGCTTTGCATGCATGCATGAAAAAACCCGAGACATGAAAAACCATCTTCTTACATCCTTCTCTTACTATACTCTATGGGGTGATAGAGTATCACTAATGTTCATCTGTTTCAGCTCTTTATTAGTTTCTTTCGAAGAGCTTGAGAATCCCCATGGAGAAAACGAGAGACTGGGGAGAAGATAAAGGAAAGGAAACGCTCCGGAGGTACCACATGTAGACTAATCTGAGCCATACAACAAAGCTTCACAGGGATTTATATCTCAGTCTATGGAGAGCTGGACAGCTGAACTCAGTTGAACAACGTCATGTGTGTGCTTTGGGTTACAAAAAAATTGGTACAATTTAGGCAATGCATGAATAACATTCAGTGAACAACACTGCAGCCTCTGAAACGGCAAGAGTTGGACATGCTTTCAAACAAAAACAAGACCTGACTGCACATTAACCACTTCCCTCAAAAATGCTCACCTAATCATTTGTAATCACACTCATTGTTTATCTACTGGTGATAGTACCCTTTCAGCTAAAACTGGTCATTAAGATGTGCTCATATTTTGTACAATAATAAGAGCTGTGTTCAGAGGATTTGAAGTATGTAAGAGCCTAGGAGTTAGGGGTTGTCTTTTTGAACCCAAAAACAAAATTGAATACACAAATGTCAAAAGGCAGCTCTGAGACTAAACTTTGAGAAACGTGATTAATCTGACTTTAACTAGTTTGTTTGAATCATCCAAACAAACATGCTAACAATTTAGCCTAGTGTGTGTCCTGTTCACGGGACTCAGTACCAAATTAAATATTCAAACACTTTGAATGGGTTAACATATAACATCTGTTACTTGTATGCTTTGGTCTATATCATTTTGTTTTTATGACTCATGTAGACAGCTTTGCAACCTTTCCAGTTTGTTTTAAAATGAGTCAGCCAGATGCTATGCTAGCATTTTGAGTGTTAGCTCAAATAGCTAGTTGTAAAAAATATACAAAAAATATGCCACAGATAGTTGTTGAAATTATAAAGTTAATGGTTGTAGACTAGAAATAAGAAGCAAATATTTGCCTGACACTGAGGACATGTTGTTAAGTCATTAGGAATTTTGAGCAATGCAAGGACAGAAAGGTTGACAGGTTTAGCCAAAGTAACTAGGGGCAATACATTATTTGGTGAAATAAAAAGTGGAGTAGTCTAGATATAATAACATGTCAGCATAACCACTAATTACATTTTGGATCAGAATATGTGGAAACAGGTAGCTATTGGTGGACAAAAGTCCTCTGAAATGTGTTTCCCACTAAGCCCTCAACTTTATATAAGTAATGACTTTTTCTACTGACACATGCTCACAGAGACAAAAGTCACTTCTCAAATTCCTAAAAGTAATTAAACCAAAGGTCAATATCCTGGTTTCTAACTTATGCCATTGGTACAGCCTAACAGCTTCTGTCTTACATTCACTTTTGACAGCCAGCAAAGTGATTCATCATAAAACAGAGGCGATCTAATCTGGACATAAATCATGTACTGCTTCTGTAAAAGTAAGGAAATTAAAATGAGCTTTGAGAGATATAATGACTGTTTCTGTTCAGTGAATACTAGTCAAATGAGCTTCAACTGCTGGGGGCCTTCCAAGTGGTTCAAGCCTCTGAGGCCAGAGAAGCTGCAGCAACCACAACATGAAGGCCAGAACATGGAGTGGTAGAGTATTACTAATGTTTTTCTGGCAGGCAGGAAGAATCTGTACTGGATCGAACATGGCTCCAAGACAGCAGCTAACTAGATCCATCTGTTCATAACATCTTCTTTCAGCTGCTCCCTTCAGGGGTCACCACAGCTAATCATTTGCCTCTAGCTCACCCTGTTACCCTGTCACACCAACCCTCTGCACGTCCTCCTTCAATACTTCCTTGATGCTTCTTTGTGGCCTTACTGGTTTCCTTCTGCCTGCCAGCTCCATATTCAACATCCTCTGTCCAGTATGTCCAATATCACTCAAATCCTCTCAACTTTGCCTCTCTAACTTTATCTTTTTTGTAAAACATCCCTTTCACTCTTGCTGATCGTTTTTTCACCGGCTCCACCCTTCCTGCACTCTCTTCTTCGCCTCTCTTATGCACTGTCCATTGCTTTAGATGGAGAAGTACATTCTGATATTGGATTATCTCATTTTTTGACACTGGAAGGCCACACTGACGAGAAATGAAAACTTTCCTTCATGTTGATTTTCACATTCAACTACATGGTTTCTCATGAGCTCAAGTCCCAGGACACACACAAATTTCTCGTTTCTGAGTCAGAAATCTGAACTCGTTAATGTTTGGATCTCTGTACCTGCTGATGTGCACAGGAAAAACAAACAATAAAACAACTACACTTAATGCTGGAGTCCTGAGGTCAGCTGTCAAACTGCCAGATTTTATGGCTGTTGTAATATGTGAGGTCAAGAAAAAAACATTACATCAATGTTGGCAATGACCTCTACATGAAAAGAACATTTTGTTACATGTTACATGCCCATAGGAAAATATCTCAAAGGATTTATAACAGGCAAATGTTTGGCATTTTCAATACTCAATACTGAAAATCAAAACAAGTGAGAAATTTGTATTTATGATAATCGGTTTCAGTAGAATTTAGATTCACAGAAAACACAGTATTGAAAATGTTGGTTTTCAACACTAGTTTACAGTGTGTAAACCTAGCAATCAAACAGAGACCAAGATTTTACATTTTCTTTAGTACATCTAAAAATAAGTAGCTTTACACTAAAATGCAAAAACAATCAAACTCCTTTATATCCTTGCTTTTAAAATGTGCTATACTTTTTAAAATTGTCATTTTCTTTCATGTTACACTGGGGGCGTATTTTCAGCCAGCTCATAGAGCGACTGTCATTGCCAGTTAAGAGGCAGCTAACTAACTAAGAAAAAGTTGGTTAAAAGTTATGGAAAAAAAAGCTGACATATTTTAACCTAAAGATCTTTTTGTAAACATAACAGTAGATTTAATGTCTAAACCTTTCTACCTTTAACATAATCAAATTGTTTTTATTGCTCAAACCTAATGTATCTATCCTAAAGCACTTTGAGGACTCCAGTACAACAGAAAAGTGCTGTATAACAATCAGTCCATCTACTATTTACCAACTAATGAAACCATGTATTTCTAATGAATAAAATTTTTAATTAAAAATGATCAAAATTTAAAAAAAAAATAAAAAAAAATAATCAAGTATGAAAAACATTTAGTGTCAGCAGCAATATTAATTGCTCCACAATTTTGTGCACATGGCCACGAATCACTACATGTGAGATGGAAAGATGAATCGTCTTGCAAAAAATGGATGGTACACAGGGAATTCCATGTTCAGAAATAAGTAGACAACAGCAAACTGTTGTTAGACCAATTTGAGCTGGACATTGTCTTAAACATAAGCACAACTACCATCAACTGATCACAAAAATATATACAACATCAAATACTTTGTGCTAGGATGCAATACTAGCAATACATACAATATAAAAAACTGTTTTTAAAGCCAGTTGATTAAGAGGTTATTAAATCCAGATGTTTGTGAATTTGCAAGAACCCACTGGCATTTTTTTGGGCAAAGTTTGGGATCTATGCATGTAGCCTAATTAACCCAGTAAATCTAAGAGATCTTTATGCAATGTCTTTATGTAATCAATGCTAATTAAATGTAGTCAATCAACCAAGAAAGAAAAAAAAAATTAAAGCCTAATGGGCAAAACAACAATTACAACACAGCATGTGTTCAACGGTGCTGGCATGAGGAGTAAACAATACAGTCAACACCCAGCAGTATGCAGGATTTGGATAAATTACCATTGCATTCACAAATATAGTAGAAACAAAAAATTAACTACAAAAATCAGGAAGACTGGTGCAGTGCATTATATAAATAGCAAGATACATGAGAATGTTGTTCATATAACATCAGTGCAAGACTAAATTAATGTGTTTATTATTTTTCTAGTAGTTGTTTCTTTTCTTTACCTTTTTTCTTTCTGGCATGCCTCATTACTCTTTTTATTTGTTTTGTTCAGATACAGTAGAAAAAAAAAATCTCATCTGTCTTCTTGGACATAAGATTTTGCTGGAAATACATACAATCTGGACTCCATTTGTTCTTTTTCACTCAGAGACAATCACTCATGCTTCGAGGAAAGCATTTGATTCTGTCAGTGACATAACATACTCTTCAGCAGGTTCATTTTATGGTAATACCCAACACATGTGGACTAACGCTCCGTTTTCCCACTAATTCCTCACAAACTTTTGCTTGTTCTGGAAAGTGATTACACAGGTATGAACTGTTCGCTTTAAAGTGTAAAACAATCGAAGTCACGCGTCCAACAATAAGTCGGTTGTGACAGAAATACAAACGACGTTATGATTTGAAATTTCTAACAGCCAACAGCATGTGGGCTCAGTCTGTCTTTTCTTCTCTGAAACATCAAACATCCGCATCGCGTAAATGACGTGAGGAAAGAACTGATCTTTGACGGCTCTGTAATGGGCAGAAACTGCATTCATGTGGTCAAGGGATCAGGATTATTTGACATGAACACCACCCCATCACTCAGCACATGCAGAACAGTCATGGTGATGCAAAAAAGAAAGAAAAATACAAGCATGGAAAAAAGATGTAATGACCTTTTTCTTTCTACTTTGTGGTTTTGCATTCGAGTTCAGGTTACCACCACAGGACTTATACTTATTTTGAAATCCTTTTGATGTACACTGTGAGATTACATTAAAAACAAATGCACACCTACCAGCCTTTGAAACCATGTTCAGCTCTATGTGATTGATATCAAATGAACCAAAGATGAATGAAAGCCATAAAGTTATCACATCATAATTTATGGTTGATTTTGGATCACACGCACCGATAGATGTGAGGTACTCAACTAAGACTTTCATTCCTGTGACTGTGAAACACGTACAACATTTGAAATGATACATTACAATATTCAAAGTACATTCTTACAAAAATGAAATAATTCAGAAGTTTGCTAAACATTTCTGTAAATGCAAAACTTGCTTAGGCCTTCTATTTGTGATCACTTCTTGAACCAACATACTGGTTGGAATCACCTAATGATCCCCATATGTAGCTGTTACATCCTGTGAGGCTGTGGGAGTGTGTGTGTGGGTGGGGTGTTTGCCCACTCTCTCCGCCTCCTCCTCTCTTGCCACTCCTACCCTCTCTGTCTCTCTCACTCTCCTCTCTCTCCCCAGGACAGCTGTTTTTGATAAGCCTCGTTTGCCACCTGAATCCAGTCAGCAATCACCTCTGAGGCTATTTAAGCTGGGGATGAGCTGTGAGCAAGGTGGGTTTTTCCTCTCTGTGGCGCGATGCAGTTTCTGCTAGGTTTTGGACAGACAGCCTCCTAGTGAGTAGATGGGCTTGTGGGCCCTGGAAGTATCTCCCTTATTTGTTTGGTAGCTTTTTCTTTTGTTGCTGCCAGTGTTTCCTTTGTTTCTTTGGCATTATTGGTAAAACGGCGTTGCCGGCTCTTTAAGTTAACGTCATTTGTAATAAAACTATATTATTTGTAATAAAATTATATTATTATTATAGAACAACTCTGTCTGTTTATCTTCAGGTCAGCCACTAACCAGAAAGTCGGTGGTTCAATCCCAGGTTGCTCCAAGCCAAATATCCTTGGGCAAGATACTAACCCCATGTTTGCCTACTGGTGGTGGTCAGAGGGCCCCGTGGCGCCAGTGCC
>NW_024582928.1:189347-199771 GCF_018398535.1 Haplochromis burtoni
GCTGTGGGCTACAATGTAGCTTGCCATCACCAGTGTGTGAATGGGTGAATGTAGTGTAAAGTGCTATACAAATGCAGGCCATTTACCATTTAAAGGTTAAATATGGATAGAATCAGCTCAGTTGGGCACTGCTACACTAATCTCCATCCAGATATCCTTCAGCATGCATGGTGAGGGAATCGATCTTGGTCAAGGCTTACAGCTTCATACTGACCTTGTTGATTTCTGTGTCTGAAAGTTTGGTTAAATTGCAAGTAATCAACATAACAACAGGAATATAAATCAAAGAAAGTAAAGTGCTTAATTTAAAAACAAAGCAACCAAAGACACTTTGCTGGATTAGATGGTGGAAAAAAAGTCTCATTGGAATAATCTGCAGTTTGTTATGCTACTAATTAGTGGGTAGATTACTGTACATCTAATATTCTGTCCACAGTGATGTCTATAAAACACTTAATTTGCCTGTTGAATCTTTTAGCAGACCATGTTCCCTTTTTTACTGTTTCTGTAGTAGTTTGCCTGCATGCATGTGTGGTCATCTAATAACTTTGAAGCTGCAGTTACTGCTGCCAATAAGACGTTAATGAAACTTACTGAAAAAAAGAGAGGGACTTGGAATCACTTAAAGGAAGTTATTATTTTGGGGCCAAATAAAACGGTTGCAGGTCTGCAACTTTTGTTATTCTCATAGTTGTTCATCAAGAAGGAGAGTAGAAGAACAGAAGGAGTATAATGTTTTTGTAAAACTGGTATGATAGTGTGCAAAAAATATTATAAATGCATTTAAAAAACTATACAAATCAGGATAAAATGAACCTGTATGGATTGGTTCTTTGCAGCTATACTACTTGAGTTGGTACAAACAGGCAGAATGATATTACATATAACATTTTAGGTTATGTAATATTAGCTACAAACAGCTAAATAACACATTGTCCCTTGCACACTGTGGACTGGACTTGGCCATCATTTTCTCACCTGATCTGTCTCCTCGCTCACCCCGTTCACCCTTCTCTCCCTTGAAACCCCTTTCTCCTCGGTTACCTGAGGACAAAACAGCACGAGACAACTGATTTACTGACAATGTCGATAATGATTACTTTAAAGAGTTTTATGTCACAGTACATGATGATTAAGCACGATGTAGTATAGAACATTTAGATAAAATATGAAATCAAGGAAAAAAGGAGGCTGGAACAGTAAGAGGTACTAAAAGGAAACAGCTGGAGGAACATTTTACAACAAAAAAGGTTAACTGGTAACAGGTCAGCACCATGATTGGGTATAAAATTGCATCTCAGAGTAGAGTTCTCAGAGTTTCTCAGAAGTAAAAGTGGGCAGAAGTTCAAAAATCTGAAAAAACAAAAAACCCAGCACCTACAAATTGTGGAACAAGAACTTTGACTATCTCGGGATCTACTTTACATGATTCATCAAATGATTCTGAGAATCTGAAGAAATTTCTGTACATAAGGGAATAGGCTGAAAATCAATCATTGGATGCCTGTGACCTCTGAGCCCTCACACAGCACTGCATTAAAAACAGGCATGAATCTGTAGTGAAAAGCACTGCGTGGGCTCAGGAACACTTCCAGAAATCATTGTGATTACAGCTCATTGTGCCATCCACAAATGCAGGTTAAAGCTCCTTCATGCGAAGAAGTCATATGTGAAGAAGGCCTAAGATTGTTGTGCAGCTAGAAACGGATATCAGACAAGTATGGGAACTCATTCCTCCCCCAAAAGTTCACCAGCTGTTCTCCTCAGTTCCCAGATGTTTACAGACTGTTGTTAAATGCAGAGGGGATGTGTTACTATTATCAAATTCTAACATAGGGTATTTTCTTAAATTTTACACCCTTTCGTACTGAGCATGTAAATTCAGTCATTGTACTGATCTCTTAGAGAACCAATATGTTAGTAAATTTGTCATTACGAATAGAAATGATGGTAAATACTTAAGTTTTGTTTGTTCAGTTAGACTGAGTGATATTTGTCATATTTTCATCCTACTTTACACAAAATAACAGAAACCAGGGATATGAGTTTAGGGATTAATCATGAATAACTGAAACTTGTAAAAATTGTAACAACAAATCAAATCGTTTTCAGTGTTTTCTGTCAAAATTTGGTTTAGTGAAAAGGGAAGGAGAGTTGTCTGTATCATAATATCCAATAAAATCCTGGTTAAAGTTAAAAGGGAAGCAAGCTATGCATAAACTGAACACAACCAAGACTGAATTACACACAGTGCCAACCGCAATGTAGCACAAAATGGGGCAGAAATGAGGTGAAAAAACAAGCAGGACCAAGAGCCATAACCCTCAGAGATGAGAACAGCTCAACCACTGAGAAGTCTCAAAACATCTGAACCTTTTCTTCACTTCTCAATCATTTCCTCTCATTTGTATATTTTTAGCTAATGTCTCTTAAATCATGAGGCCTGTAATTGACTTCTCATACATGTGGCTACGCCCTGAATCCTCTTCTTAAATAAATTCTAAACATTGTGGTGTATATGTGAATATTAATGCAGAGAAGAGCTGAAAAACAAAATGAAAATGCACTGACAAAAATCTTTTTAAGGTAATTGCTTAGGCTATTACAACATGGATGGAAAAGTTAATGGGATACAAAACAGCGACATTACTGCAAGTAAAAATCCTTGCATTTGTGGTTTGTGTAAAATTACAGTACATTTATGCACGACACCTCTCCCCAATCAGAAGCTTGGATACGACTATGTCTTATTTGTTTTCATTTCAAAATATAATGTTATTACAAATTCCCATGAATTAGCCATCCAAAGTTGGAGAGCATTTCAGTTTCAGTGCCAGTTGCTAACTCTCAGCCATGAGGTTTAAAAACCACAAGTCTGTTTTTGTCATGAAGCAACGAGAGGATCGGCTTTGAATGGGCACTTATCCCACCTTTAATTTGACCACAGTGTAGGTGCAAGCTGTGGTGGTCCTCAGCCACATGTGTTACAGCCTGTGTGTGTGTCTAAGCAGGGCAGCTAACCCTTTATACACACCCTCCACGTGACGTCCTCAGCCTTCAGTGTCACTTCTATCCTGACCACATCCTTAACAACTAAATAACACTGCAGGGAAAACCTAAACACAGTGGTGGGCTACTGCTGAGCCACAAGAGACAACAGATGCGTCTGATTTAAACCCTCACTGAGTAATTTTGCATACTGGTGGTCCTGAAAGGCAGCAAAGGGTAAGATGAGGGGAATTTTGTAAGGTAATTTGAAGCCTTAGTACAAATATTTATGGTAACCCTCAGGATAAACTGTCATAACTTTGATTAGCATCACACTTTTCATCTAGTGCCAACAGCAAGTAAATTCTTAATTTATATTTTTGGCTTATGAACAAATACCTTTAATAAAAAACAAATGAGCGTCAGCTGTATTTACTATTTTGTGGTAATGAGCAAATTCAAGCATTCCAGTGTGCTAAACCAATATGGTCCACTGTCACAGCTACACAACACCTACTAAAGATCAGTATATTCATTATCACTGCATTCCAGTAAGTAATGGCTCTAGACTTTTAATAATGTTTATGTTCAATGTGACCCATTGTGGTTTTCATTTTTTTTTGTCAAAATGTTAAAATGTTCATGTCAGAAAAATTCTCAAGCCTAGTGACAACTGGCCAGTGGATTAAGGTGCAAGTCAATGATGCATTTAAATAATATGGGTATTCCCATAAGGTTAATTCACAGAGGCACAGATGCCATAATCCCAGCAAACATGGCTTAAAGAGACCCTGACATAATGTTGTGCAGGGTTGGCTGTGGCCCAGGTGGTTGAGTTTTACTAAAAAGTACTTTAAATGGTCAACTGAGGAGAAAGGTGTTATATAAGCACCTTCAAACTCTTTTCATTTGTATGACTAAAGTCTCATTTGTTGTACGGTGAACTTACAGTAACATGTCGGACTGTTAAAAGCATTATGTCTGACTGCCCCTTATGTCAGCCTTATAAACCATGTGATGCACAGTTAGCAAAGTAGCATAAGGGAGCAACAGGATGCGAGTTTAAGTCAACCTTGTGGTATACATTTTTTCCTCTTTCCACCAGCATGAAAGGAAAGAAACGTATGGTATATCAGCAAAAAAAAAAAAAAAAGCAAAGACAAATATCAGCTAGACAGGGAAAATATTGTTATGCATTAATATAATTTTTTTAAATCATCTTTTGATATGGCAATGAAACATTTTTGGGAACTATAGACTAATAAGAATCATTAGGTTACTTACATATAAGCCTGAAACAAGGCCAAAAGTTTTAAAGTTCTGAGATAAATCTGTAAAGGTCAGGCTTCAAACTGCTCTTAATGCAAGGTTTCTATTTATTTAATTGTATGATCAGCTAACAACAGCTCTTTACTAATTTTGGCCAGCTGTAAATCTGAAAAGGTAAGACAGCATGAGAGCCACAGAGAGACAAAAATAACATCTAGCTTATGAAAAAACACAAGACTAAAGACCCAAGCGGTTTTCCGTAAGTGTTGGTAGAAACCAAAGTAGAGTTGAAAGAAGTTGCCCTCCAGGGGCCAAATTGCTAAAATTGCTTTGTGTCTGCTTTATGTATTAAACAGTTTGCTAACACGTTAGCAGTAAACACTTCACAATGTCACAGCACTTCAGAGTTGTCAGTTTTTTACTGTCCCCCAGTGGCTAAAAAAAGTCCAGCTTTACGCACCCAGAAATACCATAAAACACTGTCAGCAACCACAACTGATCTGACAACCAAAGGAACAGCCAACACCTTCTGCAGTCCCTATATATTCTTCCCACCGTTCATCTATAAAAAACCATGAGACTTCCCAGTGCTGTTTTTACAAGTTTTTTGTTTTCCCTCCTCCCTCCTGGATGACTGTCTTATACTGAGGCCCCATTCATAGCCGAGTCTCTCCAAAGCCTTCCTCCTTCACTGGTCTGTTAAACCTGAAACTGCACCACAGACGCGTAAAGCAGAAATACACACTGCTACAAACTACCGGGATCTAGATGTGAAGTTTCCTGTGTCCTTCACTTTACCTTAATTTTTGTTTTTCTGTGTAAAATGGTTATTGGTGTGATGTTTTGTATTGCTCGCTACATAACTAAGTTGTCAATCAAATAATGCAGACAATGCCAGAGTTTTTGTAGGTGACAATCTTTTCACGCCTGCTTGGTCATAATGGATGTAAAGTGAGTTTTCCTCTAATGGCTTCAATCAAGCTTATGTCATACTATTAAAATACAGGACATGTTTAGCAATAAATTATAATTCCCTCTACTTTCAAGACATGAGTGACAGGCAGTGGTAGAATATGACGTGCTATATGTATAAGAACAGCTTTTGTGAAACCCATGTTTAAGGACTCTTCATAGAGTTACTTTTTACAGTAAAACAGTAGTGGAACATGTCTGCTATCACTACAGATACATTATATTAAAGAGACATCACATAATGAGGAGATGTGGCACTCCTGAAATCTATGGAAAAACAAATAATGGAAGAATTGTTCTAATCTGATATGACTGCTGATTTCATCCTCTGACCAAAGATTAAATGGTAAACGGCCTGTATTTGTATAGCGCTTTACACATCCAGTCATCCACCCATTCACACACTGGTGATGGCAAGCTACATTGTAGCCACAGCCACCCTGGGGCGCACTGACAGAGGCGAGGCTGTCGGACACTGGAGCCACCGGGCCCTCTGACCACCACCAGTAGGCAACGGGTGAAGTGTCTTGCCGAAGGACCGAGAGTCCAAGCCTGCCAAAGCCTGGTCTAGACCTGGCAACCTTCCGATTACAAGGCGAACTCCGAACTCTTCAGCCACGATCGCCCGTGAGATTATTTACATCTTTACATTACATTTTAATACTTTTGGTGTGCACTTAAGGCAGGAGTCGGGGAACTCCAGGCCTCGAGGGCCGGTGTCCTGCAGGTTTTAGATGTGTTCTTGATCCAACACAGCTGTTTTAAATGGCTAAATTACCTCCTCAACATGTGTTGAAGTTCTCCAGATGCCTGGTAATGAACTAATCATTTGATTCAGGTGTGATGACCCAGGGTGATATCTAAACACAGGACACTGGCCCTTGAGGCCTGGAGTTCCCCCACTCCTGCCTTAAGGAGTAACAACAGCATTATGTGCCCTTTCCCTAGCATCCTCTTCATATGGCCTACTTCATTATAAATTTGATTTAAAGAACTGAAGGTAGATCTCCTCGATTACCATCGAGCATATCCATTATCCGTATCACTATTGTGTTGCATTGTGGTATAATTCAAGCTGATGAAGTGTCCGGTGCTTTCAAACTCGAATTTTCTACCAGGAATTAGTCCTAACAATGGGGTCTATTAGGAGACCCCACACTATGACCCTTCTGCCACCAGATATTTGGTTTTTGTCTCAGTTTATCTTATTCTCCTAGTGCTTTAGCATCTTTCTTCTAGTAAACACAATAAAAACAGTCTTTTACATTTGTATAAAATGAGCATGAAAAGGCACATTATTTTACACTATGTAAAAATGCCTAAAAAAAGGGAGAGTTGAGTCATAACAGCTAAGTGCAGGAGACAACAGGTCCAAGATTTCAAGAGCTACCGGCCAACATTTGGACTGTGGGACTTAACACTGGACAATTCAGCCAAACCCCGATCTGATTGGCAACAGCTGTCGGCTAAAGACACATTACACGCATACATACACAGTGACATGTCCACACAAGAAACTCTTAGACTGCAGTGCCTTATCATATTAGTCACGGCTATGATTAATTCAGAGCTGTGTTTATCTCAGTGTGTGTTTGTTATCATTGGCGCTGTCCAGCCCCCGATGGGGTTTATGTAGATTTAGAGAGATGATGAGAGAGTATAAAGACAGAAAATAAGAAATAACAACATAATGGACACTATCCAAGCTTAAAGATGGCATTTATCCTTGTTCTCACATTGTGGAAAACATGTAAAAACATTTACAGAGTGGAATGGAAAACTACTGGTAAATTCCCCACACTGTATATAGTGATATACTGAGTTGTCAGACAGTATTAGTTCTTCATTATGGATTTTGCCACATATAAAATATGATCCTATTATAATGATAAAGGTGTGTGGGTTCTATTCAAAAGTACCTTTAAATATGTTATTCAGGTTTCTGTGTCAGAATGTGGTTGAAATTTGTTTAAGTGCATGCTTCTTGGATCTTAATTTCCATGGTAGATTTGGAGGGGTTGTGTCATGACAACATGATGGATGGGGGCAGTAAGAAAAACTGGCTGGATTAGTGCATACTGGAAAATGAGTACGTACACACGCATCAACAAGTTTTCCTCTCTTTTTCTGACAGTTGTTCCATTGGAGCTAATAATATAGAAATATTGTTGCTTTCCAGCTGTTTAGTTGATAATCACGGTTTCTGGTAACATCCAATAATTTCTTGCATTTCATTGAATGGAAAACCTATTAGATAAGTAGAGACAGGTGTTTTGCTTGAATAAATGGGAGAGTATAAGCGAATATAGCTCCCATGGCTAAAGACAAAAAGCAAACAGTAGCACCTGTTGGTGATGTAAGAAGTGTTGTGTTCCTGATAAATCCTGGTACGGAACTTTTTCAGTGACATAAAGGTCAACAAGTCATGGAGTCATCTGAGGACTGAGTCTTTCAGTAGGCAAGTGTTGTTAAGATTAATATGTGATTTATACAAGACTACAGGGAGAAAAAGGACATCCGTACTGATGAGCTGCTGTGTGAGAGTATGACTAACTTATTTTAATGTGGCTACTAGCTGTTGCTCCACAAACACACAACTGCCTACATAGTTTTAAAGCAAAGATTACACTCTATGTTGTTGTAATGAAAAAAAATTCTTTCTCTCTGCACAAGAGCGAACAGATTAACCAGAGAGCAAGAAGCAGAAATAACTTGCTAAGCCCACAATTTTTACTGTATAGGAATAATTTTACAATAAAATTGAAGGAAAATGTATCTTCTTCCAAACAATGTCGTTTTAAAAGCAGACACCTTATGCTGGTTGATCTGTACACATTTGACTAAGAGTGCCATTTAGCTGTTCTTGCATTAACTGCTTCTTTTGACTCGCTTAAAAAAAAAAAAAAAAGTAGGAACAAAAATAAACACAGATCTGCAGAGAAGATTTTCAGGATGCTCAGGGTTTTTAAACCCGGTTGATATGATTCAGATTTTAAAAGCTGTTTTGAGAGAGCAGTGCCAAGCCAGTTTCAAAGTAAGTGACAAAGAAAGTAGAAAGTGGTAACTTATGCTTTTTGTAAGTGCTGCTTCACACACAACAATGAAAAGTGATGAGGTATGGTGGATTTGAATGTCACCATCTAATTGTTTGATTTGAATCTCTCTCTGATTTGTTGATACTTGCCTAGATTTCTTTCTGTGTCATGCTTGGAATGACCTTTTCCACACATTCACCTTTTTGCTGTACTTAAACACATACATGGGGGCATCAGGAGCCACTCGATACTTTGATACGTAGATTGAAATAGTCAGTGATATCAATATATTGACCTTCTGACTGGTATATGACCCTCACCGTTACCTGCGAAGGGACGGCAACCTTCTAGCAGCTCTGTATTGTATGCTCTTGCTTTTCCAGTACTTGGCTTTCTCATATTTGCATGCATAAATATCAGTGAGCTCATAAGACCAGGCCAAGTTAATTAGTATTAAACTCCAAACTATTAGTATCACGACTCGCACCACAAATGTACCTTTAGGCCCGGCAGGTCCAACGTCTCCTCTTTCTCCCGGCATGCCATCAACCCCACCAGACCCTTTCATTCCACGAGGGCCCTGGTTGCCTTTTTCTCCGGTAAATCCTGAAACACAAACAGACAATCATGAAAAAAAACAAAAACAAAACCTGCCTGTATTTTGCAACTGCCATTCTAAAAAGGCCAGAGACCCCACTCATATGGACTATTTTGTACACTTTCTTCTGTTACCGGCAGCCAGAATGGAGCTACTGAGTCAACAGACAGGCAAATTTGATGACACACTGATTCTTCAGCTTGCAGATCTGTACCGCAATTCATGTGGAAAAAGAAAAGATGTGGAAGAATGGATGAGGATGAAAAGAATTGTAAACTCTAGAGGGGAGTGAAGATTTTATCGCCTGAGTGTCAACACTAACTGAACCAGACTGGAACATACTCGATCTAATCATGGTTTTCATTAGCTGTAATCTGGATCCATGGTGTAAATAAACAATTACTGAATTTCTGTTAGGGTCCAGTCATCAGGTCTCCCAGTCCTATCTATGTCATTCCAACACAGCAAACAAACTCTATATTATTCTTTAAAGTGTATTAAGGTTTTGGAAGTCCTGTTAATATTAGTCCTGCTCATGTTCCACCATCTGGAATACACGAAAAACATCTTTTGTTTTGCTCCTAAAACATATCCACTCCATACCCCGTGGCATACAATGAGAACATTTGTTTAGAGTAAGCACAGTGAAATGTCTCAAAATTAGTGTGGTAATGAGTTATTGATTACACCGCCGAGGTGAGAGAAATCTTTTAAAAATGTCGCTGTGTTCTGACACGCTCTGATTACACTGTTGTGACTGTTCAGAAATAAGAATAAAATAATTAGGCATTAGAGCCAGAAACGCAAAATAAACCGATGATGGATGAGGCCATATAACTCAGTTCAACTCAAAAACCCACTGGGAAAATGCTATCTATCATAATTGGGATCCAGGGCAGAAATGTTCTTTTTGTTCTGCAGGCGAGTCCAACTGGACTGCTCCACATGTCAAGCGTCCTGCTGGATGTGATGACACATTCCTTTGGCTTCGGTGCAAGTGGAGCAACAGAACTCCGTGTAGCGCAATATAAACACAATGTGTAGATCTAGGTTATTAGAATTGATTATTCTTTTTAGAACTGGAAACAACAGTCAACATAAAATAAACAGATAACATAAACTAACATTGCTAAGGTCATTAGTTTGAACAATACGCAAAAAAAAAACAAACAAAAAATTTGAAGAATAGGCAGTGTTGGGAAGGTTACTTTACTCAATGAGAGTAACGTATTCTGAATACTTTGGATTACTTAATATATTATCAAGCTTTTTACAACTACATGAATGTACTATTGCTGTGTGATTTATTACTATTACTGAATGATATTCGCCATACCGATACCAAATAGATTTTTAAATCTTAATATAAATGAGTAACAGTAGGGTGGACATTAGTTAAGGCTGCACGTTTTGCAGCGATCTCCTATAGAAAACTATTTTGCGCATATATAAAACAGGTCTGGGGCTCGGAACCGTAGTAAAGAGACCTCTGGCTAATAAGTCGGGTTCGTGTCGGGCTCGTAGCCGAAAATTAGCTTTACTTTGTTGTCTGGGTCAACTTT
>NW_024582928.1:199791-216200 GCF_018398535.1 Haplochromis burtoni
AACACGGTGTACAGTCGAGTCTTGATAGCTTACTTACAACTGGGCTCGTCAGGCACTCTTCTTGGCTGCAGTGGTTATTATTATATTTACATGCTTCCAGCTCCCGTTTTTGCTCGATGACAGCTCGTACTTTTCGACTCTCCCTTTTTCTCCCTCCTCGCGCTCACAGACACATAACGGGTATGGCAGTCCATTCTCCCTGCAACACGGACTACACTGCCCATGAGGCTACATTCTTTAGGGCTATACCTGTAACACTCTGCCTATTGCCTTCATATTAAATAATCTTTGTGAATAATTTTTAAAAATATTTTTTCACGTATTTTTAATACATTTACAGTTAGAAAGTACTGCATCTGACTGAAGAAGCGAAAGTATTTATCAGAATTAACATTCTCCTAGTGGAAGAACAGCCTCAGAATTGGACCTGTAAGCTTGTGTGGTTGACTTTCTTCTTGGTAAACACAGTAAAAAGATATATAACTTGGATTTATAAGAGACGCACCAACATACAAGTAAACGTATTTCACGTTGTGTTGTACATGGAGTCCTCAAAGTGTTTTAACATTTCAACACAATGTCAAATGCAGTTTGTCCTTTATGCCCAAAACAAGAAAAGCAGAACTGAACCAAGATTCAAAGTTATGGGAAGCTTCAGTTTACAAGACACCAAGTTCCTGTAAAGAGCTAATGTGTGTAATGGGATTCATAAAGACTTGACATCAGATTGTGTCACATGCATAAAAAATATTTATTATCATAGTATGGAGGGAGAAAATGTGTGTTTTAGGAGTGTTTGGTGAAATAGATGATTAAAATTCCCCGTTTTCACCACCAGAAGTGCTACACAGCAATGATTTTATGTATAGGCCACTGGTTTGTCTATTTTCTCAAGATGATCTCTAGTTTTTCAGGATTGTGTGTGTGCTACAGTAGTAATCATAAAGTATGAATCAGAAATTGTTCAAAATAAATTTTAAGCTGTAAGTTGACTTAAGTTTACTGAACATATTTTGTTTTTGATAATAATGTTTGTGAATAAAACTCCTGCTATTCATTTTTATTCTTAAAACTAATTTGAGATAATGGCAGGTTTAGGATATACTGAAAGTATTTATTTCACACGGATAACATATCAAATGTTTCGCTTGAGTAAATCTAAAATTTTAAGAAAAAAAAGTCACTTTCCATTTGATGGCAGTAACATGTAAGGAAGTGGTATAAAAAAAACCCGGCACATTTTCTTAGCTTAAACATTTGATTTGTTTTCTGTTCTGTTGTTAATAACATATAGGCTTATGTCATTTGCAAACCATTCTTTTTGGGAACTAGAATAATTCATATACCACTCCATCTGTTGAAATACAAAAACTGTCATTCATGACAGTTAAACTGTAGTTTTTGTTTTGTGCTTTATTACTGCTAACATTAACAAAGGCTGATTGACAGTCATCTTGTCTAATTGGTAGTCCAAGTAGTCAGTGGGTGCAACGCATGAAGGAAGGAAGTAACGTGTCAGCAAAACTCACACAGCGGGAGGCAGAAAATGTATTCAGTAGATTTGTTAGACCTCAGGGATGCAAAGAGCCCGCTTCAGTAAGAAACACTGCATGTTAAGTTAACTGTCCTCTTTTAATTGGTGAAGATGTTCCCACACTGTTTTGGTCTGTTCAGGTTGGATTTTCATAGTCTTTTGTAAGTTTCTTTATGTTTGTATTTATTTAAAAAAAAAAAAGGATATGCATGTTAACAAGCACTTAAAGTCATCATGCACATATGTCAGATTTAGCCTCTATAGTCTGACAGGCTGATACAATATTAGATTAATCAACAAAACCAAACATTGAGAAGCATGTGAACATAAATAAAAGACAAAAACACATACTCCTATAACAGATTAAATTGTGTAAAATTGTATGTAGCAGGATAGTAGTAGCGTAGTATATTTTCTCAGTTGACCAGTTTCCATATTCAGTGAAAACCACCTGCAGACTGTATCGCTAAGCTCTCATCCTGTCTTTGTGTCTTTGGACTATTAAATCTGAATTAATATGTTTTTCCATTTTATGCTGTACATCGTATTATGATTGCTTAGACTTATTTGGTGTGGTCTGGTATGACCTGCAGGAATTCTTGGTTGTTAGAAATGTTAAGAATTTAAGGAAAATAGCTTTAATTGAGTCAAACAAAAACAGCTGAACCCAAACGGACTTACTGCTACTAACTGTTTTGATTAAAAACCATCTCCCCTCTAAAAAGCCCTTTTTCACTGAAGTTAACATTAGGGGTTTCATTTTTCTGTCTTTGCTTTGGTCTTGCAGACGGTTTGGTTCCATTCACTTTGCTAGATTTTTACAAATGTTAGGCCTTTGTAAACACTCACGTTAGCAATTCTTTTTTTTTTTTCACTTTTTCCTGGAACTATGGGCTGAGATGGGAGGGGGGGGGGGGTCCCCTTTCAACAGGAAGATAATGCTTCTTGGAAATGTTCATTTTCAGCCAGGGAATGTGGATGGATGATGACAGGAGACAACCTGAGGGGTGATGATTCAAGAGGTACCAGGCTGAAAGGGGGACCCAGAACATCTGGAATCATGATGTTATTGTTTGTATCACACCATATCAATGAAAAATAGCCATGTCATGTTTTGGAGCTGCTCACTGTGAATGCATGAAGGTTTAAGCTGTATTTTTGGGGGAATTACCTGCAAGACTAAGACAGATGACACGTCTCACTGGCCCTGTGTAAAAATAAATCCCCACCCAAAGTCTGCACTTTGTTTTCTTAAGCAGCTTTATATGACCTTTAATTCTTTCCACTCATAGTGTTATGAATGCAACTGCATGTAACATAACCAGAGGGAGCTTAAAAACAGAAAGTGTCTAATTTTTCATCTTTCGTGTCACTCCAAAAAAGGTATTCCAAAAAAGTCTTGTATCTCTTAAATTTGAGATATTCACATATATAGTTTAGCAATATTTTATAGATCATATGGAACCTTTTTTTGTGGAACCTTCACGCCAAGACCCTTCCTTACCCTCCTTTCTTTTTTGTGTTCAGATAATCTGCACGCGTTTTCCAAAGCTGGGAAACTACATCAACTCCCACAAGTTAAGCAGATCAGGATGAAGGTTTGAAGTATTAAATCCATCTATTTTTTACATTTCTATACCTTCTACTTGAAGGAGGATTAATCTAGATAAAATACAGATAAGGACTAGATAAGTTTATTTTAACTAGATAAAAATAAACTTCAACATATCTTCATGAGGGAACAATTTTTTTTTTATCTGCTTTTGTTCACAGGCATGTTTAAATGTTTTTCAACATCCTGAAATCATCACATTCTGAGTTGCTATTTTAAATGCTTAAACAGTTCAAAATGAATATACAATATGTGCTTTTAGAGAGAGTTTATCAATCTGACTCAGGTTAGAAACTTCTTATGTGGAGAAAAGCTGGTCAAGACAAAAGGATATAAAGGATATATAAAAAAAAAATGTAGGAAAATCACCAAACGGCCAGAGTAATAAAACATTAGAATCAAGTTGTTTGGATGCCTGCTCAATCATCCAGGTAAGGAAATCCCAAAAAGTGGATTCTGTTCATCTGGATCTGTTTTCAATTGACTTTTTCAGTCTCCTGAAGAAGTCAAAAGAAGGCGAAAGGCAGGGTACACCCTGGACAGGTCGCCAGTCTGTCGCAGGGCTAACACACAGGGACAGACAACATTCACACCTAGTGGCAATTTGGGTTATCCAATTAACCTATCCCGACAAGCTGCATGTCTTTGGATGGTGGGAGGAAGCCGGAGTACCCAGAGAGAACCCACACAAACACGGGGAGAACATGCAAACTCCACACAGAAAGACCCCGGCCTGATGGTGGAATTGAACTCAGGACCTTCTTGCTGTGCGGCAACAGTGCTAACCACCGAGCCACCATGCTGCCCAACTAATCCACTAATTTTCTATTGGAGCAGTAATTGAAAACTTCACTATGAAATGTTTCTCAATAAATGACTGGTCGTACTCACCTCTCAAGCCAGTCAAACCAGGAACCCCAGGGGGGCCCAATTCTCCAGTGTCCCCTTTCTCTCCCTTAGGCCCTGGAGGTCCTGTATAAAGAAGAAAAAAAAATTTTTGTAATAAATAACTTGAATGGTGCAAGACAACTTGTCTTCAATAGGAGGCATACTTCTTTAAAGCTTTTCTCTCTTTTTTAAAATGTAAAATTAAGTAATATGTTGACAAAGAGACAAATCATCAGTTTGTTAGTGATTTTATGTTTATGTTATTATGCAAACAAAGATAATCCCATTTAAAAAAGAACTGTTTTGTAATGATGTTGAGTCAGAAACATAGATTTAAGTAATATAAATAATGCTTTTCATGTTGTGTCTACATGTGATGTTTCTGTTGCTTTACTAAAAGATATAACAGAACTTTGAATGAAAATAAGTCACCTGTTATCTTGAGGTCTGAAAAAGGCTACAAATAACTTTTTTATTGATGACCTGCTGAGGAAATATCTTTTCTTGGAGATTAAATAAGAGCTTTTTGATTTATAGAAAGTGCATTAGGGTTAATTATACATTAAAAGTATGCTTTATGGTGCCTTCATTATTATTATCTAGTATGTTGGATCAGGAACATGTAGATTATCCCCTGAGAAGTTAATACATGGAACCAGACCTTTAATGCAGGCAGATAATAACTTTATTCATGTCACAAAACTATATTTATATTTATTACAGAGCCTATCACACACAAAAAGTGACATATCTGGCAAATGAAGGCCAAAGTGGGTCTTACAACTGGGCTAGGGCTTCGGTCCAAGCATTTGTTATACTTGGACGACTCCAGAGACTGAGTGAGAAAAGTCAAATAAAGAGAGAAGGAGAGCGAGAGGAGAGATATGGCTACAATGAAAACCACATGTTAAACAAGGTGGACCAGAACTTGGCTTGTGGGAAAGCTGAGAAATCTGAGGACCTGTTAGTGTCCTGTGGTTCTGATCCTTCATGACTCTAATTTGCAGATTTCTGATTTAAAGAATAGGTATAAGCTGCAAAAACACGGTCAAAAAATCCTCAACTAGTGGGTTGAGGATTTTGTATTTTTGTCTCCCAATTATGACAAATTGCTATATAAAATAAAATACAACAATTAAAACAGTATAAATGGATAAAACTAAATAAAAGCAAGCCTTCACAAGTTAGTCTTAGGATCTGTGGACACCGTCGATACCTTTAAAAAGAAGTTTAGGTCCAATGAGAGAGAGTTCCACAACCTGGGAGTCACAATCACAAACCTGCATTCTGTTTTTTGTCCTTAACCTGGACCTTTGTACAAGCAACAAGCACTGAATAACCTAGTAGTTACTTATAGATGTAGTAGATCACTAATATAGGGACAGATCTGAATGTGATCCTCGAAATCTTAAACTGAATCCTAAACTTTAACATAAAGAGGTCAGAATCAGTGTCACATGGAAGCTTTTGGTGCACCTGATGAGAAGACTTGCAGCAGCATTCTGTACTATTTGTAAGTGATCCAGGGATGATTTTTGCAGGCATAGGAATAATGAATCACAATAATAAGGGCATGATGAAATAAAAGTATGTGTAATCAGAATATACTTAATACTGCCAATGTTCTGCAGATGATAAAAACACATTTATACAATACAGCCAACATTCTTATCAAAACTCAATGCCTGATCAAAAGTAACACCCAAATTTCTCACAGTCAGGAGAACTGAACATGAAATGCGTCCAAAATTCTCAATAAGTGTGGAAATGAAGTTGTCAGGGGCACAGATAAGAACCTTCGTTCTTATGTTAGTATATAAAGACAGATGTTTGGCTTCCATCCTGTTCTTTATAACATGGATGCAGTCCTGAGGACAGAAAATTTGGCTACATTCTGGGGTTTAAATTAAATGTACAACTATTATCTGTGTAACAATGAGATGCCTTCAGAGGTATTCAGGATGTGTCCAAGTGGACGCATATACAAAGCAAACAAGACAGACCTCAGAACCGTACCTTGGGGCACACCACAAAGTAAAGTTACAAGAGTGGAAACAAAATTAGAAGAAACAACTGAAAAGCTCTTGATATACTCGAATATATTAAGAGCTTAAGTCTCTTAATTAGAATATCATTATCAGCTGTGCCAAAAGCAGCAAAGTCAAACGTGGCCAAAAGAGTCGACTTTATGGCTTTTTAATTGTGAAAATTGCCAAGAAGGACATGTATTTTGAACTTCCATCTCAAGAGAGTCTGAATTTCCTTCTGAATGTGAAATGTAAATGTTTTTAAAAAGTACTTAAACCTCTTAATAGGTTATTAGGGAATAGTTTAATTGGACGGGTGCACTTTAGATTGAACTGGACTGTGTGCAGCCTCTGAACCAAAATGAGTTTGACACCATTAAATTAGTTGTAAAACTGACATAAATTAAATTGGCTTGATTACAGTTGATAAAAATACATCAGGCATTTTAAAGTCATGACAGGCAGATGACCAAATGATGAATTGGAATGATGAAAAATTGGCTAACTGATCTGTAATAAAAACTATATTTAAATGCAGTAGTTGTTAAATTAGGCAAAGGACTGAATCTACCAAGTGTATATAAATATTTTAGAAAGTGATGTGTCAGAAAAGGTTTCCATTAAAGCCTTTGTGCACACGTCCTGAGCTGGATTTGCCATAAATAATACCCTGTTCACTCAGTCAGTAATTCCTTAGCAATTTTCTTTAATCCCACAATTTTTCTTTGGACCCACACACACGTGTATTTTTTTTTTTGTCAAAATACTGACAACCCAACGCTTACTTCAGCTTTAGGCAACCAGAGTACAGTCCTTTTAAAAAACAAAACAAAAAAAACAAACTACAACCTTATTGCTTCCATTGGAGTTACTGAAGGTAAGAAGCAGCATGCTGACTTTGCAATGTTCAGAGAAACTGCTAAAACCTCAGAAGCTACGTCTCAGACACTATAAGCCACAGTTACCATGTTAAATGTTAAAGTTCATGACAGTAAAATTAAGTAAAATTAAGGCGGATTTGGAAGTGTTACCAGAACAAACTCAAAGTGAAGATCCACTATGCATAGCACACAGCCTATAAGCACATAGTTCATGTCAGCATGGTGGTGGAGAGGGGAAGATTTGGGCTTGTTGTGCAACCACATGACCAGGACCTGGATACAGTCATTGAGTCAATCTTGAACTCCTCTACATGCCAAAGAATTCCAAAGTAAAATGTGAGTCCAACTGTCCGACACCAGCAACAGGACAATGATCGCCAACAAAATGACTGAAAGAGAAAAAGGATCAAGTTGTTGCAATGGCCCACAGTCCAGATCTCCACTCTGAAAATAGGGATAGCAGGACCTTCAGAGAGCTTTGCATAAACTGATGCTGCAATGGCAATGAACTAAAGCAATCTTAAAAAGATGTTATAAACGATTATTTCACTGTATAGTCTTGTGAAAACTTTGTTTTTCAAATGACTGAGACAGTTTTGCCTTTCTAGGTTGGGTTAAGTTTAGGTTTATTACATATGATGGCCCAGACCTTATAGGGATAGAAAGATTTGCGGCTAGTAAGCAATAAATCAATACATTTGAAAGGAAGTACATCTGAGCAGGACATGCTGCTCATGTCTGAATCCCCATCACATCCACTCATAGTAACAAAAATGCACTGACACCAGCCAAAAGGCTTTGGGCTTTTAAGCCTAATCTTTTGAGAAGACATTTTACTCTGGTGGTCTGTAAAAGTTTGTTTAAGCAGAGTTTCACATTAATAATCTTCTGGCTCTCGAAGACACTAGTCAGCTGACAGGGTTTCAACAATAACAAGCCCAGTGGCCCCTCCTGGATCAGCCTGAAAACATCTGACAGCTCGGTCCAAGAATGCAATTCCAGTGAAGAGTTCAGGCGCCTCCGTCCAATATCCAGTCTTGTTACAAATCTGAAGTGTGGCCCAACAGCTCGTTTTGTTTTGTCTACACATGTGCAGTCCAGAAAAAAGATCATCTAATTTACCACAATAACAAATGACACAAGGCATCACCTGTGTTGATGTTAGTTGAGAATGCTTTACTTCTTTTATTGATTTGCTTTCCTTCTTTTATTGATATTTATTTTTATTTTATTTTTATTGATTTTTATGCTGATTTTTTCCCTTTCTTCCGTATGAGCTTACCTGCGATAGCTTCTGGACACTGGACACTTATAGATCATTAGGACTAAAGTGTTCTTAACAGAAACAGCAACATTTTTATAGTTACCTTATCCTCAGCGCTCCGTGTGTCTGTGGCCTACACACAGCTGAAGCCTGATTACAGCGTCTGGGCACCGAACAGCCTCAATAGCCTGGAAAGGTGCTAACCGCTAGGCTAACTAGCAACAAGATGCCTTCCCTCTCCACAGATGACTACCACAGCCTCCTGCAGAAGATTGCAGTACTGGAGACAAAAATTCATCGCTTAGAAGTAAACGTGGTGGTAAATGGACTGTGTGGAAATGAAACAACCTTGCCTTTGATTCAAAACAATGGCGATGAGCAAGCTAGTACACAGCTAAGGAGCATAGATAACATGACCAAGAAAGTAGACTGTGCATTATAATAAATCCTCAAGTGATGATCCCCCCTTGGACTGTCTTGGTGCAAAACCAAGACATAAATCATGTCTCCTGGAAGGGGGAGGACGTATCACAGGCAGGGCGATTAAAAAAGTACGATAAAATCAGAACAGTAGATAAAATCAGTAGTTAAAATGTAAGTTTTGAAATTTAAGCTTAAAAGTGTGGATTTGGTGCTTTATTCAAATGCAGCTGAGAATCAGGTGAGTCTTCAACCTGGATTTAAATAAACTGAGTGTTTCAGCTGATCTGAGGCTTTCTGGGAGTTTGTTCCAGATATAAGGAGCATAAAAGCTGAATGCAGCTTCTCCGTGTCTGGTTCTGACTCTGGGAACTGATAAAAGACCGGATCCAGATGACCTGAGGGATCTGGAAGGTTCATACTGGGTCAGGAGGTCACTGATGTATTTTGGTCCTAAACCATTCAGAGCTTTATAGAGCCAGCATCAGAACTTTAAAGTCTATCCTCTGACGGACAGGCAGCCAGTGTAAAGACCTCAGAGCTGGACTGATGTGGTCCACTTTTTTGGTCTTAGTGAGGACTCGAGCAGCAGAGTTCTGAATGAGCTGTAGTTGTCTGACTGATTTTTTAGGTAGACCTGTAAAGATGCTGTTACAGTAATCAAGCCTACTAAAGATGAATGCATGGACTAGTTTTTCCAGGTCCTGTTGAGACATCAGATCTTTTATCCTTGAAATATTCTTGAGGTGATAGTAAGCTGACTTTGTTATTGTCTTAATGTGTTTTTCTAAGTTTAGGTCTGCATCCATCACTACACCCAAATTTCTCGCCTGGTTTGTGGTTTTTAGGTGTATAGATTGAAGTTCTCTGGTGACCTGTAATCGTTTTTCTTTGGCGCCAAAGACTATTACTCAGTTTTGTTTTTGTTTAGCTGGAGAAAATTGTGGCACAACCAGTCATTAATTTCCTCAATGCATTTACCAAGAGCCTGTACAGGGCCTCGGTCTCCTGGTGACATTGTGATATATATTTGTGTGTCATCTGCATAGCTGTGATAGTTTATTTTGTTGTTCTTTATAATCTGTGCCAGTGGGAGCATGTAAATGTTAAACAGAAGGGGTCCCAAGATGGAACCTTGGGGAACTCCACATGTGATACTTGTCTGCTCAGATGTGAAGTTACCTATTGATACAAAGTATTTCCTGTTTTCTAAGTATGTTTTGAACCAGTTTAGTACAGTTCCTGAAAGACCTGCCCAGTTCTCCAGTCGTTTGAGTAATATGTTGTGGTCAACTGTATCAAATGCTGCACTGAGATCCAGTAAAACTAAGACTGACATTTTTCCACTGTCTGTAGTTCAGACATATGTCATTAAACACTTTTGGTCAGAGCGTTTCAGTGCTGTGGTTCTGTCTAAAACCTGACTGGAAGGCATCATAGCAGTTATTCTGTTTTAAGAAGTAACTGAGCTGTTGAGAAACTGCTTTTTCAATGATCTTACTTAAAAATGGGAGATTTGAGATCGGCCTGTAGTTGTTCATTTGTGTCTTGTCAAGATTGTCCTTTTTCAGTATAGGTTTAATTACAGCAGTTTTTAGTGGTTCTGGAAACACACCTGACTATAAAGAAAAGTTGACGATCTGTAACAGGTCTGACTCTAAAGTCTTTGAGACCTTTTTGAAAAAACTTGTTGGCAGGACATCTAAACAGCAGGAGGAGGAGTTCAGTTGACCTAAGATGTCCTCCAGGTCTTTGCTGTTAATAGGGTGAAACTGTTTGATGGTGTTTAAACAGTTTTTCGGTGGACACAGTACATATCCTGGATCTGCTGTTGATGTACCAATTGCTTGTCTAATCTTTTGGATTTTTCTGTGAAGAATTTGGCAAAGTCATTGCAGGCCATGGTAATGAAGTTCAGCTGCCACTGACACAGGAGGGTTTGTTAGCCTGTCAACTGTAGAAAATAAGACCCGAGCATTATGGCTGTTTTTAGTGATGATGTCAGAGAAGTAGGACCTTCCTTGCACTCCTCAGTTGTAAATTATAATTGTGAAGTTTCTCTTTATAGATGTCATAATGAACCTGGAGGTTTGTTTTTCTCCATCTGCGCTCAGCTTTCCTACACTCTCTTTTTTCATTTTTCACCAGTGTGGAGTTTCTCCATGGAGACTTTTTCCTTCCAGAGATAACCTTCACCTTAATGGGAGCAATAGTGTCCATAACATTTAACATTTTAGCATTGAAGCTATTGACGAGCTCATTGACTGAACCTCTGGACAGGTCAGGTGTTAATGGGAAGACCTGGTTAAAGATCTCACTACTGTCTTCAGTTATACACGTTTTGTGATCACTGCTGTTGATATATTTGTGTGGGCTGAGATTTTACTTTCAAAGAAAACACAGTAATGATCAGACAGCCCACATCAGACACAGTAACCTTTGAAATGCTCAGGCCCTTGGAGATCAGTAGGTCAAGAGTGTGTCCTCTATTATGTGTGGCCTCTGTTACATGCTGAGTCAGCCCAAAGTTGCCCAGAGTGTTACTCAGGTCTTTAGTCCCTTTGTCCTGAGGGTTGTCCACATGGATGTTAAAATCCCCAACAATAATTACACAGTCGAAATCAACACAGATCACAGACAGCAGTTCACTGAGGTCATTAAAAAAGTCTGTGCAGTATTTGGGAGGCCTGTAAACATTAAGAAACACAACTTTGGATGGGGCCTTCAGCTGTAAAGCCACATATTCAAAAGACTGAAAACTTCCAGGAGATAGCTGCTTACATTGAAATGATTCATTAAATAAGACAGCAACCCCTCCTCCTCTCCTGCTCACCCTGGCCTCACTGATAAAACTGTAGTTAGGAGGGGTCGTCTCGATGAGAACAGCTCCACTGTTACTTTGGTCCAACCAAGTTTCAGTTAAAAACATAAAATCAAGGCTGTGCTCAGTGATTAAATCATTAATTAAAAATGTTTTCCCAGCTAAAGATCTAACGTTTAATAAAGCCAACTTAAGTGTTTTAGAGGTATTACTTGTCCCCTCGTGTTTGGGAGCAGTCTGTGGCACACAAGGTATGTTTACAGGGCGACCGTGGCTCAGGGGGTTGGGAAGCATATCTGTAACCAGAAGGTCGCCGGTTTGATCCCCGGGCTCTCTGTCCTGGTGTTGTGTCCTTGGGCAAGACACTTTACCCTCCTGCCTACTGGTGTTGCCAGAGGGGCCGATGGCGCGATATGGCAGCCTCGCTTCTGTCAGTCTGCCCCAGGGCAGCTGTGGCTACAACTGTAGCTGCCTCCACCAGTGTGTGTGAATGTGAGAGTGAATGAATAGTGGTCATTGTAAAGCGCTTTGGGTGCCTTGAAAAGCGCTATATAAATCCAATCCATTATTACAGTGTTGGGTAAGTTACTTTAAATTAGTAACTTAGTTACATTACTAGTTACTTCTATCAAAAGTAACTCAGTTACTTCAAGTTACTCGTTACTTTCAGAGTAACTAGTTACTAGGGAAAGTAACTTTGGTTTACTCAGAATTCTCTTGTTAATGTGTTGCTTCCGTAACTGGATACCCAGCAAGATTGCCAGTCTTCTAGCTTGCTTACTTGCCACAAGTGCACTGTGCCACCTACCAATAGAAAGGAAAAAATAATGTGCACATTTCCACGAGAGAAATCCCACGCCTGATTCTTATCCTAGCCATTCTATCCTCGCTTTTTACATCCAACACAAAAACTGCAGTCGTGGTGCTTTCGATTGTACTCAGAACTCGGAAATTCTGCCTTCTGAATAGGAAGATGTAGGTAACACCAGACTGCAGATGAGCTGCTACAGGGCTGGACTGGGACAAAAAAATCGTCCCGGGCATTTTGACTAGAGACCGGCCCACCATTATAGGAAAAATCATAAAGCCTTTGAATGAAAATCAAACACTGTTGTGACAGTGATGTACACTGTTCTGATGGTATATATGCATCAATCTATCAATCGTTTGTTGTAAGATTCAGATAATTATTTTTTTAAAAGTGAGACATTTTAAATGAGAATAAGAAAGTATTTCTTGTGCCCCCCTTTCCCTTTTAATGCCCTACATGGACCCCTGGCAACACTTTGCTAGACCCGCCCCTGCACAGTTACCAGCTGTCAGCTACTTAGAAAAGGATCCTGGTGTTATTTGTCTCTCAGAAACAGTTCATAACTTCCCTTCAACTCATTCATGTCACCTAAAAGGTAAACCTGTTTCTCCATCACTCAGCTCTGATGATCCAGTAAGGACATCTCCTGGTTTCATCTTCATGTTTCCCTCTCACCAATAACCAAACCATATCATGACCAGCAGGTTTACAGCTGTGGCTCCAGCAAACATCAGCTGATACTAGAAATTAATATTAAATAAATTCTAACAACAGCTGATCAAGCTTAAACGTGCTGCTGTTGTTTAGCGCGACATCCGCTGGTTTCCTCTTTCTGGCGCAAAGTGAGCGATAAACAAACAAGAGAGACGATCAGCTGATCATTGATCAGTTTCATGATTGAAGTAGAAACAGGAGAGGGAGGGTGAGAGGATGAGAGAAGAAGAGGCAGCTGTGCAGCAAAGACACAGAATAACTCCAGCTTTGTGTCTTTTTCATTGTAGCTGAAGTCCGGGACAAACTGTGTCTTTTCACCTCAATAAGAAACGCGTAATATTTTCTCTGAATACCAGACGATTCCGTTTTTTACAGGACGGTTGGCAACTCTAATAATTAACCTTATGAACAAAATAAAGTTCAACATCAGTAACATAGCACCCACCCAGCTGTATAGAAACTCCGTCATGCTAGCTAGCACGCAGTACGAAAAAGTCAGCATAACGAAAATAAACTCCACCTAAACTTGGTTCATATCTGACCCAGATGGACTGCAGGTTATAACTTCTTACCTGAAGTTCAGTTCACCTGACACTCTCGGACCAGCGGCCGCTTCGGGTCTCTCCTCTTGCCTCCCTTTTCCTTCATCCACCTTTTTTTTTTTTTTTGGCCTGTCGTTTGCCTTTCCACGTTTGCTAAGGCAAAATCCAATCAACGACCTCAGGTATGTCTTTATTCCTGATTTATTCACTTATGATGGAAGCTTGACGGGGAAAGGGGAAAAAAGAAAGAACGCTGAGAGCGGGGGGAGAAACCAGATGGCAGGAAAATGCATCAATCACTGACACGCTAAAGAAAAAAACAAAAGTAATATCAACAGAATATGGAATAGCAGATACAAATACATAGGCACCTAATCCACGTGGTTGAAGACAAAGGTATTGGGTGGTCACCTTTACCGTGGAGACGCTTTTGTTTTAAAAGGTCTCAGAAATCGCAGTTGGGGGGCCCAGCCGTCCTCAGCTGGGCAGTGGAAGACAAACTCAGACATAACCGACACGAGACAGGAGAACGAGGCCTGCGATGTCGGAAGAGTATCCAGTGGGGCTCACCAGCCGGAAGAAGGGAGTTGAGACGCCGAGCTCCCAGCCTTTTCCTTCATCCACCTGCTGGCCTCCACCACTTGCTAATGTTATTGAATCTGTGGAAGCTCCGCGATAGCCACCACACGAAGTAACGAATAACGAGCCTATCTAAATCCCAGTAACGAGTAACGCGTTCCCGGTTTTGGCATAATAACTAGTTACCGTGCTCGTTACCACAATAATAACGTAGTTACTGTAACGCGTTACTTAATAACGCGTTAGTCCAACACTGATTATTACTATATTTAAAGATCTTTTAGAGTGCAGCTCTCTGTGTTTTGACCAGGCCACATGTCTCCTTCTGTCACCTAAAAGTACAGAAATTTTAAAACCTTCTAGTAAACAGGGTCCCAGCTTCTCCTGGGAAAAGTCACCACTGCCATAATCCTCGCAGCCCGGACCCTCCACACATCACACATCAGACTGCGGAGACAGAGCATGAAGGTGGTAAGGAGGAACTAAGGGGGGCGAGGCTGGGCAATGTGACTTCGATTGCTCTGTTGAGGGTGGGGCTCGATGGCGAACCTTTGGCTGCTCTGGTGGGGGGTTTATGGGGGACAAAAAGGGATTGGGCCGGGGGGTAGATCTGAGCCCAGCATTGACCCGCTCCATCATCTCCTCAGTGAATTTCAGGTGTGGGGAGGAGGGAGAAAGGGAGGGGGAGGAGGGTGATGGCCTGTCAGGGGTTTGGGGGACTGGGGAAGGTCGTGGTCCCTTGTCCTGGTCGTTGGTGTTGTTGAGAGAGTTGGAGGCAAATAGGGACCCTTAGGAAACAGAGGACTTTAGTGTTCTTACCGCACATCCTTTGTACATCCTTTACGGCAGAGTCACCCACAATCAGAGTTTCAGGCCTAGCCTTTAGCTTTCCCTGTGGCCTTTTACTTTTCAACAGATTTTCAGACCTTACTTCGCTGCTTTTAGATGGATGGTTGTCCGATATAGATCCAGGGTCCTTTGATAGTGGAGCAAATCTGTTCTGCAGTTTCACATTCAGTTGTTTTGGAGGTTTGTTGTTAACCTTCCTATTCACGGTTGTCCAGTCCTGTTTCCTCTCGTATACAGGGGTAGAAGAGCTTCTCTGTCTCGTATAGGGTTGCCAACTCCCTGAAAAATAAATAAGGGACACCTCGTGGCCAGGGCCGGGCGACCCAGTTGTCTTCACCCTTCCCAGTGTGGTGAATTTTCTAGCTCTTTTTTTGTGTGTGAAATTATTTTTTTAACCATTTGACTTGAAGTTGATTTAAGTAGATGCATATTCTATTCTTTGTGATATGAACACATGTGAAACAAATGATCATTTAGCCATTTATTTTTAGCTCAAAATGACAACATTAACACAATAAAACAGGTCTCTTTCTTAAACAGAAGCCTGTCATGCTTAACTTTTGAGAATATAAGTAAATCTTTCTTTAAAAGAACTCTGTCCTGCTTAACTTAAAATAATAGAAAACAATAGAAAGAAAAATATTCTTGTAACAGTGCACATTTAGTGCATTTAGTACAATTGGCTTCAGTTGAGGTATTATTTCAGCTTTTCTAATGCTAATCAGCTGCTCCTGTTTGTAAACCCGCTTGTTCCCATGATTACGCATCTTAACTCATCATCATTATTCATCTATGTATTACTTTTATGTATTAGTCATCTATTTGTTGTAATCATCTATCCTTGCAGTTGTTTATTACACAAAATAAGTTATATTATCACACTTCTGGCCACATAGCGCTGATATTCACTGCACATGCCCATATTAACTTTTTCCAGCCAGGTGTTTTCCTTTTCCCATTCTTCCCTTTCTCTGAGGGGAACAAACATTGCTGCTCTAATGCTGGGCTCACACTGTGCGGTTTTAGGCCCATTTTGAGCCGATTTTTGAGTGATCGGACCGATTTTGGCCTTCATCGTGCATCGTGTAGTATACGTGGGGTAACGAGAAGTGATTAACACCTCACGACCAGCTCCCGATCATCAATCGCTCGTGAGGGTCTCACCACAGCCGCTCACACTGCTCACGCGCAAACACGTAAACGTCGGTGAAAAAGACGGAGCAGCACGGCTGTGCAGCGTGTGATCTGGACACAAGCGATGGAGGCACAACTTGTAGAACTTTGGAAAGCTCATCCGAGCCTTTTCGATGTGGCATCACAAAATTATCACGACCACAACAACCGTGAAAATAGTTGGATTTACACTGCTGCTCAATCACAGCTGCCTGATCAATGTTTTTCATTAGCAATTTAGCAAAGTTGATGGTGGTGGTGTGTCTGTGTGAGTGAAAGACAGAGAGAGCGAGG
>NW_024582928.1:219809-255984 GCF_018398535.1 Haplochromis burtoni
AATTTTAAATCATGCTTTTTATTTGTTTTTGTTTTTTAATGTCTCTGTAAAGCACTTTGAATCACCTTGTTGTTGAATTGTGCTATACAAATAAATTTGCCTTGCCTTACAGGATGTTGTAGCAAAGAACAGACAGATCTGTTTGCAGAAAGTGGCTGTATGGATGTAAGTGGATGGGATTATTTTATAAGAAGTGAGTCATGATGGAGGCTTAAGAGCCAAAGTGTTTCTACACAGTGTCTAGACTATTGCACAGTGATACTACACTGATATAGTACAAAATATATCTGAATTTACTACAAGTATGAATAATGAGCCTTCTCTATTTGTTCCCATGCTTGCTTTATGTTGAACATTAATTGAAGTAAACAAGGAATTTGATCTGGGAATTTCTTTCATCACACTTTTCATCAAGAATATGGAGCTTCATAAATTTTTGTATCATTCCTACTTTATCTGGAACATATGTTTAGTACACTGGCCTTGAAGGACAAAGTGAGAGTGAAAAAATTTGAAAAGGAAACAAGATCTTAATCCAAAACACAGGAAAAAACAAACAGATTTGGCTGACATTTTTTGTTGGACTGCTATTATGGCACCTTGCCACAAAGCTTATGTATTTATATAGATTAAAAAAAACCAAACAAAAAGACCCCCAACAACACCTAACCATTCAGATCCTGAGTATGTTTATCCAATGCTGGACAACATTTATTGGCATGCTGAGGAGAACTGTCAGGGTACTGGGTCTCCTGACCCAGCGTGTTAATTCTTTGTGATTTTTTTGTATTATTGCACTTGTGTGAGTTATTCTATGGTTTCTAGTTTTGATCCCTTGTCCTTCATGTTTCTCTGTGTCCCCTCTGTTCTGTGTAAGTCTGTGTCTGCATGTTTGAGTTTCCTTCTGTGGCTTTCGGTTCTTAGAGCCCTCTGTCTTATGGTTTACATCTCTGTGTTTCTTAGTTGCTGTCTCCACCATGTCAAGTTCGCGTCTCTGTGTCTTACTTCCTGTTTTACTTTGAAGGTCAGTGTCTTATGTGAATGTGTTCAGTTTGCGCTTCCTTGTCTCGTCAGTTCTGATTTCCCCCAGCTGTGCTCTCCTTCTGTGTCTCATTCCCCTCGTTACTTCCAAGTGTGTGTACTTCCCTGTGTTTCTCTGAGTCAGTGTCGTGTCGTTCCTCATGCTGTGTGGATCTCCCTGTGAGTTTAGTGTGTTATTCCCAAGTTTAGTTTACTTTGTATGCTTGTTTTTCTGTGACCAGCAAATAAAGCTGTGGTTTTGAGTTCACCCTCGAGTCTGTGAGTCCTGCATTTTGAGTCCTCATCTCCTGCCTGCCACAAAGCGTTTTATGACAAGAACAGTCTTTTGTAAGTAAATATTAATAATAATAAAAAAAAACTACAGACGCTATGTGGCCTAGAGTACCAGCACCTCAGAAAACAGTGAGTCACATTATTATGGCTTTTACAAATGACCTCTCATTTGGTGGTGTCCTTAAGCAATGAAATGTGGGGCTGCTCATGAATAGCAGCAACGATACACACACACATTAACAGAGTGAATTCAAATAGGTAACATGTGAAAACACACAAAGATACATGCACACTGCTGTCACAGTGAAAGATAGTTATGAAACCCGAGTAGACAACGCTTGCTTCATGCCAATTAAACACTGGCACGGCTGGAATACATGGTAACATACACAGAAACCGAGAGTGGAGAAAAGTTGTAATGACACAGCAAGAGGAGGGATTAGGAACAAAAACATGGAAAAAAAACGTGAAAAAACAAAAAAGAGAGGAAAGTGCCGCTGTTGAAGGGCACAGACAGGCTGTTATAAAGTTATGTCATTGCACCAATCTTAGAATATTTTCTTTATAATCCTGAGACATATGTTTACATTTTTGTTGTTTAGATCTCTTAAGGTGGAGACTCCACAGACCTATGAGCTCATACAGATTATGAAAAGATATTTAACACACAAGAGTGAAAAAAAAGTCAGACAGGTTTTAATGTGAACTTTAAGAAATTTTAGTTTTTCTTTTTTAAATCCTAAAACTGTAATTAAACACAGATAGCTCTGATCAAACAAGGTGTATTTGTATAACCATAAATGAATTATCTGTGAGAGAAATGTAACTCATTTAAATGTCAGTATGTTGTTTGATTGAAAGGCATGTGGTGATAAGCCCCAGTGACATTTTTTACAATTATTCTTATCAGATCAGGTTTAAATACTGAAACGCGTTCACAGAAAATAGTTTTTTTTAAGCTGATTGTGGAGTATGAAAGAATTATGCACTCAACACAATTACACACACTTTACTAATGAAAAAGTTACATGATGCAAACTGAAGGATTCAATATTTTTTTAAACGTAATGAATGAATATGAGAAGAAGAAAAAGAAAAACTTACCAGCCTGAGTTTTGCTACTTTATTTGGCAAAAACAAAAGAAAAAAATCTCTGACCTAACTGTTGGATTTAATGGCTGGAAAATGTGTGTGTACTGATGTTCCACTGACCTCTTTTTCTTACAAAATCAATTAAGATGGCAAAAATAAAACCAGAAATTTTGATCATATTTCCCATAAATGTCTCTTCCATCAGGTTCACCTTCACTGAACTCCAGACATTACACCTAGTTTGAAGGAACAATAATCAGAAGCTCCGCTGGTCAATGTTTTGAAATGTTACAAATGTTCTGTTGTTTCGTATGATTGAAATCAAAAGAGAATTAACACGAGAATATAGATTCCACATTTCCATATCCTTCGTACTTGAATCCACGAAGTAAATACTGAAAGTTCATTATTGAACTTGAAAATACCGTTTAACAAAAAAAGCATCTTCGTCTTTAGTTCCTTTTGTATCGTGTGGCAAATCTTGGGTTAGCTCAGATCAATCTTAAAGATCACATTAGATCAGATTATTGAATAAGAATGAGCTGTAGATTTACCACACACTGACAGCCTAACAAAAATTCTTAACTTATATTATTCAAACTGTAGAATTCGCTTCATTGTAGTGACGTTTGCTGGGGTTTGTTGGTTATCAAATCAGCCTTAGAGACTGTGTGGCTACAGCTAGACCTTCCCTACATTAGGTCAGACATTCTTACAGCAGAATTTTGCAGTTTTCTGTAAAGACATGAATTTAGTTTGAATAATTTTGCCATTATCACATTAAAATCCAAATTTCTACCATTGGGATACCTTTGGAATGAGGGGCCTGAGCTTTCTCTTTGGCTGGCAACCCATACCCTGAAGCACAGCCCGTTCTCACCCCCAAGGCGTAACATCCCGACGATTGGTCAAGTCCTGCGGCGTTCCTGAGGAACGCGAAAGGTGACCTTCCGCGTTCTTATGCTACGTGCCGAGTTATGGGTGAAATCCAGTACAATCACGGTCCTGAGGTAATACACGTTCCAGCCATGTATTCTAGCCCTAACCCCAACCTTGTCCCTAATGCTAACCATAACCTTATCCCTAGCCTTAACCATCACTATAATGACGTTAAACAGTGTTTTCCAAAGGATTTAAGTAAAATGAACGAACACGTGTAGATTGATTCCAAACGGTTTTCATGTTTCCTCGTTTTTCCGATCTCATCATTTAGGGACGTGTTAGATGCCTGGAAGCGCAATATGTTGACGAATTGTCACCTAGCATAAAATATTAGTTTTTGGGAGTGAGAACATGTTGTGAAGCAAGACCCCTGCAGCAAAGATTGGGTTAGGGTTGTAGGACATTACATCATATGAAATGTGGTTGTGAATGGTTACCTGTATTCAGTAGCAGATGACCTGTCTAGTGTATCCCATGATTCACTGTACATGGGATACTCATGGGACCCCCATGGCCCTCAACTGGACAAGCGGTTAAGAAAATGTATTTATGCATGTATGCATATATGTATTTATGCATGTATGTATTTATGTATGTATGTATGCATGAATGTATGTATGTATGTATGGATGGATGGATGGATGGAAGATTGCAAAACAGTTCACTAAGCAACTCGAGCTGCATTGCATCAGACACAATAACATGCCTCACGTCATTTACCAAACACAACCTCCCAGTTTGGCAAGCTATTTTGACCATGCTGTTTTGACCCTGATTGATGAACCAAACCATCCATTTGTAGGCTTTGATGGGATGTTTACTTGTCACTCCTCAATTTGTATATCGTATTGGAGTGATGAGCTCTGGTGCCTGGACACCGAACTCTAGCCGTAGACTTCTGCTGTAACGAAAGACTCATTTCAGATGTGACTTGTCTGGCTGAACTAACATATGGAAGCCATAATTAAAATCATCTGGTGTATTTACCCTTAGCAGGCAGATGTTACCGTAAGTTATACAGTTTTTGCATCAGTCATCAAAAAAAGTCTTGGAGCGATATTTTAAACAACTTCTCATGTTTCTGTTATTAATGCAACAAGTACCATGTGTAGCACGAAGATCACAGCAAGTCAGAGAAATTAAAGACAAATGAACTGAATAAGAAGAGAAGAGGAAAGAGATGAGAGCAAAAAGGAGGGTAAACATGGATAGAGATGTAAAACCTTTTTTGGCCGAGGTGACTGAGAGCTAACAACAAACAAATGGGGCTAAAGAGCTAAAACCAATGACAGAGCAGAGTGATTGAGTTTTCATTCTGTATGTAGAGTCTAAATTTAACCCACAATTGTTTCCAGGCTCAGGAGAAATGGCATCCCACCCACATGTGAAGCAGACACGAGATCATGGGTCTCATTCAGTTTCAGTTGTCATCAATCAGCTTGGGCTGTGTCCCCTGCCAGCATTACATCATGGCATACCTATTTTGATTTTAACAAGCCAGAGAAGTCATTTGGTGCACTGGCAGCGAGAGTCATACCACGTCGGGACTAATCAGTTCTGCACAAATTGGAGGAAGAACATTCAGAGCTGCTTAAAAGCCCTCGGCAATATTCCCACAATGTAAAATCATGTTTGCATGCTAGGGTCACTTGTGCTTAATCACACTACAAGCATCCACTGGCTCAGATGTGCTGTTGTTAAAGATCTTTTGGGGCATTAACAGCCTAATATACATATGAATGACTAGCCAGTTTAGCTTCCACTTCCACCATTTGACGCAAAATAATGTTGCGTGGGGGTTTAGGTAGGTAGGTAGAAGCCTGGGGATGCCAGTGTTAAGGTCCACCCAAAGGGATTAATTATACTATGATGTAAAGTTCTCATGTTCTTCCATGTTTTTAATGTATTCTCTTGATATATATGGTACATTTTATTTTGCAAAGGTCACACTGGCTGTACAGTACAATGCAAAAGCTCTAGGTTCTCAGAGGGATCTGACTGTTCACCTATACAGCCATAATGATAATAATGAAAAGCAAGCCGCAGTTACATGAAGAACAAGGAGTTTTGCAACAGATGGTGCAGCTTCTATAGAGCCACAGTCTCAATATAATGAAGTCATGGGGTATTACGTGATCACAGAAGACAATGTAGCAGAATAACTCTACAGAAGAGCTTTGGGAAGATGTTTAGCAAGTTCAGCAAATTCAGTAAGTGTACCAAGCCATTCTCGCTAATGCTTTTATGTTCTATGTTTTTACATTATTATGATGTGTCATATTTTAATTTCAGCACTTTGTGATTTTTATCTGTGAAAGGTACTATAAAATGCATTTTACTTACTTAGTTACTTACTAACTGAATCTATCAGCACATATTTCCAAAGAATTTAAACCAAATGACCTGTTTGAGTGTTGCGTGTCAGTTTAGAGGTCTTCTTTCAAGTTTTTAATAAAGTATTAATGTTTTCTCTATTCTCTATTAATGCTATACTCCAACTGTTCTTCTTCATTCCTATTCATATTTTGCTGATGAGAACAAACAACATCTTTTTGCTCACCTTCTAATATTGTGAGGTTCTTCAGAGCCATGGAGTGCTCCCAGTCCTTCAAACGGAGGTCCTCTGTGATTGTGTTCAGGATCTCCATCTCATTCCTCAACTGGGCCTCCGTGTGGACGTGGGTCACCCATAAACTGCTGGTGTCCTCTGTTATGTTGCTGATCTGGATCTGAATGTGGGACGTTTATGACTCAGTTTATGAAAAGTAGATCTGATGTAGAGGTAACTTTTGTGCAAGCTATTATGAACATCTAACCTGTAAGTCACGTATCTTCAAATGGTGAATACTGACATCGTTGCTGAAGGTGTGGTTGACAGCTCCCACTGTCCAGTTGACCTCGTCTAATTTTTCCCTCAGTTCACTCACATGACTCGAGGTTTCCCTAAAGTAAATCAGAATCCCACAGAAGTCCATTTGAATGTTATTAAATGCAGTAGACTACAAAAACTGTATTAAACGTGTACCTCAGCAGGACGTCATGATCACGAAGCCACGTGGATGCTCGGGCCACCTCCGAACTCAAGCTCGTCAGGTTCCGACCCGCGGAGCTACTTAGCAAGGACAACCTGTCATCCAACTGCACCAGGTAGCCTTCTGACTGTAGAGAGTGAGCCTGCATGCTCCTCAGCTCCACCTCCAAGCCCTGCAAGGAAAAGGACTCTGACTAATGGTAGTATTTCTATCATCAGCCTTTATTTTTCAACCTTAAACTTAAATTAATTAAGCATTGTTGGTTTGTTGCCCTACAATGCTCCCCCTTTGGCACTTCTCTTTTCACCAGCTAGCCAGTTTGCAGAAGCCCCTGACTGAGCCATGGCCTCAGAACAGTGGCCGTACCAATGCAACCCCACTAGCAGCTGAAGGTTGAGAAAGGGTTACAGTAGAGATTCTTAAAAGAACTCTGCAACACATCTGGTGTCAACATCAGAGGCATCAAAAAAGAAATGTTTTTGCTAAATCACTGTCTAGATAGATCAGATAGAGGAGATCCATAAGCAAAAAAAAGGTCAAGTACCACCAACTGTTGTGCCTACAGTGAACCCAATCAAGTGAGCTACAGATCCCAGGCCAGTCAGTTAAGCTCCTGCTAACAGCAGAGGTGTGGAATAGAAGAGCCCTAAAGAGTATTCTTAAAAACACTACAGGGTGGCTGGGCATCTGTTCTTTGGTCAAATGCGGGAGACGAGCTTGTCTCTAACGATCAAAGCACCAAAACACTCAATGATGCCTGGGGTGAACCATTTCTGAGTATTCCTGTTTAAATTGGGCCACCTTCATTAATCACACTTTCCTCTATAAACATTTAAGATACAATAAAATGGGGCATCCAGATATCTTGTGTTGTACCTTGATGAAGATCTCCAGCCTCTGCAGCCAGTTGCTGTGGTTCTGGAAGAGGTTTTCCAGTTTCCAGATGTTCTCCAGCAGGTCAGCTTGTTTGGACTCCTCTCCCAGGGTCTGCTGGAGCAGCTGGGAGCGCTCTGACATCCGGGTCGCATTCTCCGTCAGCACCTCCTGCCGCTGAGAAGACACCTGGGAGCGAGAGACTGGGGAGGGAAAGAGTGTGGAAGAGAGTCAGAGATTTGTTCTAAGTGTTGAAGCAACGATCCCTCAGCTAAAGCAAAAGTCCCCAAATCGAGTTTCATTTACTATCAATCACGGAGCTCGCCAGCACTGTAATGTAGAGCAGATGTTGAGTCAGGCGCCTGCTGTGATTCTGGTTGTCTATTTATGCTGAATGTATTGTTTGGTTAAGTCAAGACCTAAATAGTTTTACGAGTTTCTTTACTTGGAGTGCATATATAACATGACATTGTGGAAATTCTGCCTTCATTTTGAGTAATGCTGAAGTTGGCTTCTGCATGCCGGTATTTATCCAATGCTTGGAGTTTTGTTTCACAGGTATGATGCATTGACTTCCTATGATAAAAATTCCATTTCAAACATACTTCCCTCCTTCTTAACTGTCTACCTAGTGTTCTGACATCAACACCTACAAGGGTTATACAGTACAAAATTGAGGACGAGAGGACTTTTTTTTTGTCATTCTACATTAAATATAAAACCAAAGTGAATCCTTTCTATTAATGAATTTCAATTCTGGAGACATGGTTAAATCTAAACAGTGGCTGTTTAGCTGTAACATCGCATTTGATGATGGTTAAAGCGCAGAGGAAAATTTCTCGTCTTGCATTTTCTTGTTGCATAAAGGTCACTTCTCAAGCCTCACTCTCTTCTGTACCGTATCTAATGAGAAAAACCACCATGGTTTTATGTTATGTTGAAAGCATGCTGCATAGTAACAGCTCGATAGCCTGGCAGATATTTTGAAACCAGATCCTCAGCGCTGTGCCACGATGGCAACCTCTTCTCTGCAGGACCAGTGTGTGAAAAACCTTCAAAAGGAGAAAATGGACGAACTGAGGAAATGGGAGGAAGCAGATTATTCCCTTCACACATGTTCCTCGACACGCTAATGCCCCTAACAGCTCGATATCACACACTCTGAATATTCCCGTTACCACGAATTTAAGACAGCAGTGTGTTTCTGCATGTGTGGCTTCATGTTCCTGCATTGTGGCCAGGAATCAGCAGCATGACTTCAGGGAAAGAAAAGTGCTGCAAAGCCGCAGCACTGCAAACAAACCATCTGAATTTCATCTCATTATGTGTGTTAGGTTTATTCCTAATGACCTGAAAAACTAAATAAGCTGCAATCTGTCCACTACACAGGGTGCTTAATTGCTAAATGATGGTCTGTCAGCAGCAGCAGAACCTGACACTATGGAGCGTATCAGGAGTACTTCTACATGAAAACAAAGAAGGGAAAACATGAACAAGAAGCTGTAGGATAAGAAAAAGAAGAGGAGGTAAGAAAAAAAGTGATGAAAAATAGAGCAAAGGAAGAAGGAGAAGGATAATCGCACAGGCTAATCTTGTTTGCAGTTGTGCTTATTGTTTGGGACAGGTACCATGAGTAGAAATGCAAAGCTCAAGTTACACAGTTTGGTTCTCATGATCAGAAAAACGCTTGAATGATGACAGATGTAGAAGTCAGCCAGTTATGGTTCCCCATTTGAAAACACTGAGAATGTTAGAAGAAAAAAATGTTGGTGTATACACTACAAAGTTACTGTTTGTATCGTCTTAAAACTATTTTGAAAATGTAATCGTTATTATCTTTCAAAGACTATTTTAGACATCGGTCATCTTCACTCTTCTTCCCCTGCCTAAACTAAAAAGCAGTTTCAGACTGTGAAGAGTTTCTCTCTTAATGTTATATACACATCTTAATCTTATACAAGTCTGTACAAAGCCTGATATTTATATGTTATCTACTCTTGAGGTGAAGCTAAAAGCTTGAGGTAACACAGCTTCTCCGGTCACAGCTGGGAAGCTGGGAAATAACCCGTGTTAATAGGTCAGGTCAACAGAGTCGCTGATGTTTTTAAACCTTTTCTTTACAAGCTATCTGAGAACCTTGCATCACTTTACTGGATTTTTGACTTACTTTTATTTCTTGTTATGTTACTTTTAACTGTGTTTGGCTTTATTTGTCATATTTGCTTAAAGGACCAGAGGGAAAAGGAAGGAGGAAACAATTTATGGTTCTCCACTGACTTTGGTTTGCATGAAGGTGTCTCCTTGCCAATTCCATCTACTGGTAAAACAACTTAAAATTGCTTAAAAGCTGTAGTAAAGTGGGATTAACCACAACAGGATAACTGGAGGTTTTTTACATACTTCTAACTGAAAAACTGAGCATTTAAATGGACAGACAGAAACTTGAATATAGTCAAAAGAAAAAAAAAGATGTGAGGATGAAAGAAGAAGGGCAAAACTCATTATAACTACATCTGCAACAAGTACGTTGACACTGATGAAACAAATATATAAATGCCAGTTTCAGGCTGCTGTGTTTCTATAAATTATGCAAAATCATTTCAACAGTATGAAGCCTATAGAAGGATGTGGCATAAACTTAACATATTGACAAGGGCCTTGGTAGCTTGTACATAGTTTTCATTAGCTGTCAGCTAACTAAATGTAGGGTGCATAAATATTTCTTCTGACATAGCAACAGTTGCATGTTGAGACCAAATGTTTCTGCTCCACTGGGCAGCTTTCAGAGAATGAGGCGCTACAGTCTGTCAGTCACTGTTTACTTCATTCTATGCTGCTTGTGTACATGCCGAGTTTTGAAAGTGTTCTATAAATAAATATTATTATTGCAATTAAACATGATCTGCCAACACATGTTTTGCAGGACCTTGGATGTTGTCTTATGGTTTCAGGCATTATGATGTCACACAAAGAAGGTCCAGGGTTTGAGCTTGCATGTTCTCCCTGTGTGTATGTGGGTTCTCTCTACAGTGCTCATACGATCCAAAGGCATGCATGTTAGGTTAACTGGTGGTTTGGTCTGTGGTCTGTGATATGAGCACAAATGGGTGTCTGTCTCTGTGTGCTGACCCTATACAAGACTGGTGACCTGTCCAGATAATGCCACAGTGTTTTATGGCAGTTGGATGGGTATCTGTCTGACCTGTGGCCCTGTGTTGAGGGAATGGATCCTTCCATTAATGAGCTATGAAAAATATGGCATGAAGATTTCATCAACACCACTGGTTGAGATGCAGACCCAAACAGAGTTTTCACAGTGATATTACACATGGCTGTGGATATTTGGATTCACTGGTCCCTCAGACCTGTTGTCATGGATTTTCAGTCCAGTTTGTAATTTAGTATACCTCAGCGCTTTCTCCCCATTTCCCTTCATGAAGAATGGCTTTTAGAGAGCCATCCTTCCACTGAGACCATCGCTGATGAGGCTTCAGTGAGCAGTAAATGGATTAACTAAAGGTCCAGATGCATGTCTCAGGTCCTTTGTCAGGTGTTTTCTGTCTACCCTTATTAACCATGTGACTTTTAAATATTGCTCAGTTTTCTAGGATTGATATTTCCTTTTTATCCTCCACTTGTCCAGTTTTCTCAATTTTGTTGGAACACACTGCACACCATGCTGAGATATACCAAGTTCTCAGCTAATAGCTCTTTAGGAATGAACTTGTTGGTCTAAGTTTCTATCTGTCAAACTATGTTATCATTGATATTTTTCATAGATACAAATGAGGGGTTTTTGTTACAGGGTGCTAGAAACAAAGTGCCAAAGTTCTTCTGCTTAAAACAAATTCTCACAAAATTAAGCAGTAAATGTCCAAAAAAACAAGAAAAAAAGAAAGACATTAAGAAAACCTGGAGAACTATTGCTCAATACCGCTTGAAAAATTACAATAAAGTCTGGCTCCTTGGAAGTAAAATAGAAAGAAATGAAGGGTGTTTCAAGACTTTTGTATTTGTACATCTCTTTCAGTCATTAACCCCAATCATTAAGGTCCTCTCAGTTTTTAAGGTGTGCATTTGTGACTTCAGGCAAAGCTGATGAGAAATGGCTTGAAAGTTGAGACATACGCCTGACAAATCCATTTCAAAGCTCTTAAAGCTCAGCTCTGTAGGATGGGAAAGTCATCTTGTCTCTTTTCCAACCCCCTTCTATTCTTTGCTGTGTATTTCACACAAGAACACAAGCACACATACACACACACAGTGGCATGGCAGAAATATTCAAAACAGATTAGCCCCATATTCACAACTTCATGGTCTTTGAGTTCTTCTGTCGAGACACAGAGGAGGCAGACACTTGATCCATTCATGTATCAAATGCTGGGAGCACAGGCCAGCTCAACAGCTGGGCTTCTCTGTGTAATGTGGAAGAGTCCCACTTTGTCAGTATATATGAATGTGCAGATGATCTGAGGTATCATCTGCATTCAGCGAGGTCGGGAAGAACATTTACCAAGCAAACCACCCTGTTCTGAGCAAAAACTGTTTAGATGGTTCGTTAAAAAGAAACAACCAGCGTGAGGTTACAGATGTAACTGTTACCAGTAGAGTACGGCTGTGCAGGTGAACTGGTTTTAAACTCTTTCTCTTTATGTCACGGGTTATACATATGTGAATTTAGTACAGTGTACACATTCCCCTCCTGGCTTTTTACTTTAGGAAAAGATCATGGTCTGGATTAAAATGTCACAAACTGGGAATTATAGAACTGCCTTATTAATGCCATGACCTGGTGCATCCAGGTCCATAGCTAAAGGAGGCCTTGTACATAAATTTACTATACCAGAGGCTTTGAGCTTGGGACACCTCAAGCACCAGTTTAAGTGATGACAGGATTTTTGGTAACATTGGTGCACAACACAATCAATGTGGTAACCATAAACTAGGTTTCAAAATCCCTAAAAATGTTATTAGCCCTGATCCAGTGATGTACAGGTGCACTATGACATCCCATTTAATGTGCTTATAGGTGCAACAGATGATTTGAAAATAGGCATAAGATAAGATATAAGACTATACTGAGCGTTTATGGGCTCTAAAATATCAAAACCAAACAGATTTAGGGGCGTTCGGATTTTAACAAATTGGTCAAAAATGGAAGTGAAAATAAAAAAAATCAAAAAAAATCACTTGAAGTGGAAAGATTGTGTGTAATGCAGTTATGATTCATGCAAGTCTACAGTAGCACTTTCGTGTTAGTTATATCTATAAATACAAAAGCAGGGTGATCAGAGAGGACTAGGAACTTAAAGGCGAAGACAATACTGCATCACAACATTTGCTGCGTACCACTTACAGTGATGGTATGGACGATGATGGGTGTAAGATGTTGTGTTTGTCCTATAAAAAAAAGTATTGTACTTTTAGAAATAAGAGGCTGTGTTGATTTTGGGAATATCTGGCAACTTTGTTATTGCCTGTAACTTATGAGTCATATTACACGTAGATACCTTGGAGACCTAGTGGTAAGTTCTAAATGTTTGTACATGTACGTGAAAAACCTAAAGTATTTCCCTATGTACACAGGCACACACAGACAGACACACACACACACACACACACACACACGCGCGCGCGAACAAAGAAAATCGTTTGACATTGTTTGACAGCGAGGGGAGACAGAGTGAGGTCTATCAGAGTTACACTCCTGTGTGAGCAAAGCCAAAGCCAACATGTTGCCTTCATTTATCTCTTTATCTGCACCCTCTGTGTGTGTGTGTGCATACTTTTATAACATATATATGGTTACTCACCCTCCTTTTGGATACAAAATCCAACATCAACGTAATAGTTAGGTTTTGGCCAGTGGTGATTACGGTCAAGATAAGTCTGCAGGAAATGAATTTAAGTCAGTGCAATGTCCTGTGAAGTGATCGATCTGAGTTCTCGACCTTGGTAGCCTGAGAATCAGGCAAATCTGAGAGCTCATGTTTCCTTTGCTCTGGCAGAATCCATCTGGCTCTTCTCCTGTTGAAACATAGTTCGACCTGGCCTCGTTTTTGCCGAGCCAATCACAACTGTTTATCTGATATGGTTTGAATTTGATTTGATGGCTGACATCTCTGTATTCCATTTACAGTTTCCATCTCTCAGTCCTCATCAGTGTTTCAATGCTCTGATTGCTTATAGGTCTGTCCTGTGGCCTCGAAAGGTATTTTGATCTCTGATCATTTCCAATTCCGCTTTGAAATCTAAACTGAACAGTGAGGTTTCAAACTGGGAAGGCATTATTTGGATAGGGAAGATATTCTGGGATGTTGAGACAGACCTGCAAAGCCATCTTTGAAGTTACAGCTCAGGGTTTTCTGTGTGGAATGTGCTAAAATTACAGAAGTTGTATCTTGTGAAACATGCTTCAGTATGTCTGGTGTCAAACTACATCCACAGAATGTGCTGCTACAAAAGAACCAAAAGTTACTTTGGATCTAATAAAGCATTTGCACTGTTAATTTCTGCTTTTATGGTGTGTTTTTCTTTTATATGGGTGTGCGCCACTGACAACAGAGCCAGTGAATGAAGTGAAGCCTCCAAGCTACTTCCAGCAGGCAACTAAAGTTGGCGTGCATCACTATCTTAACGTAACTACATGCCCTCCTAATTTGGTGGTCTATTTTAGGCCTCATCACATAGGATTAGAGACAAATCAGCGGCCCATCAACAACTTTCAGTCACTAGAGAAAAATGTGTATTTCCTCACTGACTGGTGAGTGATTGTTGGCAGTTGCTACATGGCGAAAGAAGTTGTTTATAGTGTTCACCAGCTAGTGAAACTAGAAAAAGTACAACCCAAACTGGAAACGGAGACTGTTCACCTCCGAAGTAAAAGTTTTGTGTTATCACAGCAAGCCATCCTTTTGTAACTTTTACTCTGAAGGCTAACAGTCCCCATTTCACGTTTGTGTCAAACAAGTTTTTCTGTCATGTCACAATACTTGGTGTTTATAATTTGAAAGTTATAATTTTGTTCACATCATGTTTCATAAGCGCCTTTCTTTGATTATCATATATTTTGTTATTCACTTCAGTTAAAATCTAATTTCCTGATAGTTAAATTGAATTTAGTGTAATTGAATTAGTTTTACACAACATCGGTATGAACTTGCAGGAGGTCTGCATGTTTAATTTTATGTCCGTTCCTGCACATTAATGTGAAAGGCAAACAGTTTCTCATTAAACAGCCCCTCTGAGCTGCAGGTCTTTCATCATCCATTGCTCTGTTGTGTACAAGTCAAATGTCCTGCAGTGCTCTGTCTTCTGGCCTGCACCCATGGTTACTAATCTCCCTGTTTAGCTCTCTCACAGGCTTTTTAATAAAGTTGCTTAATACACAGGAAGTCTCTCTCACTCACTGTGTGTGTGTGTGTGTGTGTGTGTGTGTGTGTGTGTGTGTGTGTGTGTGTGTGTGTGTGTGTGTGTGTGTGTGTGTCAAAGAAATGAAAGCAGCTTCTTTTAAGGACCATTACAAACAGATTCAGTGAATGACTTCAATTATCCATTTTTTTGTACAAATTTGTAGAACATGGTGATATATTTCAGGGTGATTTGGAGAACAACATTAGCAATGATTCCTATTTCCAAATAGTCAAACAACTGAGTTTCAATAGTGCTTTTTTTGTTTCAGTTGTACACAGCGCACGGTTTTTACCACATTATTCTCAAAATACTGTGTCTTTATTGTCTAAAAGGTTTGTCTACAAATGTTATTTACAATTTCTTTGCTTCCAAAAAATTACAATTTTCCAAAATATTAAATCTGTATATTTGTTCTTAACTTTTTGAGCAAAATAATATATATTCTAGTAAAACTATTACTTTCTCTCACTTCTTCCACATTCTGATGGTCCCGTTTGAACTTCGGCAGGTATTCTTGACCATACATGCCTAAATGTATTTACTTGCTGCCATCTGATAGGCTGATTTATATATTTACATCAATGAGCAGTTGAACAGGTATATCTAATGAAGTAGCCAGTGCGTATACATTGTGTACTATTTGGCCCTTGATCCTATATTCCAGCTTCTTTCTGGCCTGGAAAATCCAGCAACAATCATCCATAAAAATAAACATACTCAATGTTTGGATGCAGTTTGGTAATGAATGCCAGCACACAGACATGCAAACACACACACGCACACATGCATATGCACACACACACACGAGTAAACAAGGTAGATGAAGTTGTCAGACAAGCAATAATTTTTTTCTTATACCAGAGTTCATTGTTCTTTCTGTACTGTTTATCTTTCTTTGCAGCTGCAATATGTCATGTCAATTATTTTATAGCCCCAGAATCAGTTTGAGTTGCTTTCTGGAGGCTGTTTGATATACAAAGATGGTTGTAGTTGCAGTGCATATGAAGCTAAGTATACAAAGACCACACCAACTTCTACTGTTCCTAGTTAGTGTGCTCTCTGTATACACTACATTGGTCAGTCTGGGATCATGTGTGTGGCATTGAATACGCAGGTTCTGAGTTTTCTGTTCAAACTTCTCATCACAAGTGTGATTTTTGTTGCCCACAGAAAAAAAGTAGGAATGTAAATATAATCTCTATGATGATACCCGTCCACCTATTCATTATGCAGACCTATGCTTCACTATAAATAAACTCCTACACTGCAATTTATGGTATAACCCCTCAAAGCAAAAGTTTGAAGCTCACAAGGTTTTCATCAGTGGACCTCCATGAAGGAGTCAGACATGGCAGATAGAGTTGTGACAAAAACTTCTGAGCCTCCACTTGTCTGCTCCTTCTGTGATGGTGACCTTTCCATCTCCATACAGACTTTCATTTTAAGGAAAGTCATCTGATCAGTCACCGATGTGGAGGTGGTGTTGTCTTGACATTAACCAGAGCACTGTGTTTGAATCATATCAGGGCTCACCAGCTATCCAACCCAAATACAGCAACACTGAAGGGCCAGAACAACCAGTTCCAGCAGGTTGAGGCTGGAACTGGTTTATTCATTCAAAAAATCAAAACAGAACTGAGAAAACAGTTTAGCTATTGAGACATTTAAGCTGGCAGAGATGCAAATTTTCTTTAAAAAAGATTAATCAAATATTGACACAATTTTTCAGTAGACAACTTAAACTAATTCAACATTCACAGACCATATAATGTAGCTCTAAAACAGAAATTGAATTTGGTGCAGATTTCATAATTGACCAACCAGCAATGAAAGTGATCTGACCTGTGAGACAGATGAAAAATAGCAAACTGGAGAACCATTAAAACAGCTGTTTCTCACCTAAAAATAGGCGATTTTCAGTGTGTCTAAAACACAAACTCAGACGTTATTGTATAACACTGTTTTTCACATGTGTTAAAAACTAAAAAAGACCGGCCAGTAGTCAGACAAGAACTGACCAACATCCTTCTTGACTTTGAAGGGATGCCAACGCAGGAAAGAGGGAAGGAAATAAAGAAGAAAGAGTCTTTTACTGACCTGCAGACCTGAAAGCCTTCCAGCAGTGAATGAGAATGAAATTACAGGATCTTAAAATCCGAAAGTGAACAACCTGCCTTCCTTAAGCTCACATCAAAAAGACAGACATTACTTTATTTGAAGAGGAAGAAAAACAAAAGCTTAGTTACTGCTTTGATGAAACTGGAGTGTGATAAAGATTAAAATAGACAGCTCTTTTTTTTTTTTTTAAACAATTGCAGAGAATCAGAATAAAATAAACAGAAAGAAAAAAGGAAACTAAAATTACTATCACTACATATAAGATCTACTGGCAAATTTGAGTAAAAACAGTTGATCTTTGACTCTTTGGATATAAAATGTTATTACTATCCTGAATTTGTGACATAGTTTTGTATAAATTCTTGATGCATGACCAAAAACGTGATTGTTAATTAAATTCACAGCCCAGCTAAACCAGAAACCCCTTCAAGAAATTCTTCCCAGGCATTTCTTTTTCACAAACTGACTCGTTTACTGTGCTCAAACTCAGTGAGGTCTTTAGAACCACCCACTCTTTTAAAAATGTTTTTAAAGGCAGACTGCATGACTAGATTTTAAACACTCTGTTACTATGAAACTTAAAACACCCGGCTTCAAAAAGGTGTGGTCAATACTTTTGTCCAAATAGTGTAGGTCTAACTATATCTGTGTGTAGTTTGGTGCTGCAGTAGTGACAGAAGGAAACTCCACCCATTCCTTTTTAACAGTATACATGAGTTTGGTTCATGGACGTAGCAAATCTCAAGCCTTCTTTCTACCCAGCCATCTCTCTGATTAAGAGACAATCTCCCCAGTGTGTTTTAGGTCTGCCTGGAAGTTTCTTATATACCCAAAAGATCTCACCGAGCAGACATCCAGGAGGCATCATGTTAAGTTTCCCAAAAAAAGCTCAGTTGGCTCTTTTTTATTTTAAAAAGTAGAGGTTTTAGTCAGACTCTCCCAAATGCCTGAGATCCTCAACCTGTCTTTGAAGGTGGTCAAAGTCACCCTTTGGAGGAAGCTTTTTTGTTGCTTAAGTTTCATTCTTATAGTCACTATTCACAGATAATTGCCATAGATCAAGGTAGCATAGATTGATCAAAAAAATAAAGTCAATTTCACCCTCAGCTTTCTTCACCACAAAAGACCACAAAATCTGCAAAACTGTATTCATCTGCCAGTCTCCTGCTTCACTCATGACCTGAGATACTTGAACTTCATATAGTTAAGGGTGGAGTAAGGACTCCACCCTTAACTATATGAGAACCAAAGCCACAGATTTGTAAGTGCTAATTGATTTCTTAGGTACGTCACTCTCCTGCAAACTGCTCAAGGCCAAGCTGGAAGTCGCCAACAGAACCCGCCCACCCTCTGCCTCTTAGCTGTTCGTAAAAGTTCTGTCCATAAAAATGATGAACAGAATCTGTAAAGAAACTCAAACCTACATATACATCTAGTAGATTACTTCATATAAATTTTAGACCTTAGCATCACAGTTGAGAATTCAATCATTTATATTACTACAGTGGCCACCTCAAGGAGATTTATATTGTAAGGTAAATACTGTGGGATTAAGTAAATTATTTTATTGCTACACTATATCCTGCATCATTAATAATATAATCTATAGCATTGATACTGCATTAAGATGTTCATTAAAACCTGCTGGCCTCACATTAACCTTTTATTACAGGTGCAGCCATAATAATCGTACACAGACATTGCATTTTGTGCTTATTAAAGAGTTGAAGTTCAGTCAATTAAGGAAAGGTCATATCATTCGGCGCGATGTCCGGACGATCTATTGTGTAAGTGACTTGGAGCTACAGAAGGTTAAAACTGCATACACGCCTACAAAACACATATAATACATACAATCTAGAAACAGGCCTGAGCAAAGGCCTGAATGTATTCAGCAACCTGTTGCATTTGAGTTTGCTTAGTAACAGGTGACAGAAGATGTGTCAGAGAGGAGGACAAGTCCACGGGGGCCTTCAGGGCCTGAAGTCATCGCCATATTTGGAAAAGATGCTAGAAAGAGGAACTTCTGTGTCTGCCTTTAGCTCTAAAAATTGATCATTTTCTGTAAACGATGCAAATAATGTTCTCAAGATGCAAATAATGTTCTTATAACGCGTGAAGGGGCGTTAACCCTGACATTATAAAAAGCCATTGTCTGTGTATTTTGGGCGAAGAAGTCCGCTGATGTGATGCTGTGTGCTTCTTCCCACGCGTGTGTTCTTAATAAACTCTTCATCTGATTGCACTCTACTGGGCCTCCATTGGTTTGTTTTTGTGCCACATTTTTGAATTTGGGACAATACCTTAAAATAATACAGACAAAACCCCAACTATCAACTGACCCCTTTGAGTAAGCATTTGGCAACACTGGGAAGGAGAGACTCAGCCAGAACCAGGCTGTGGGAGGGGCAGCGATCTGTCGTGACCGGTTAGGGGTGGAAGACGGGACAAAAACACTCGGGAACAATGCTTTTTGTCCTTTCTTCCTTCCATCATTCCCAGAAGGAGATATTAGGCTTCATCTGTCACAGCATACAAAATACATCAGTTTACAAATAAACCAAATGTCTATAGAAGTGAAACATTGCTACATTGATTTATTTATTCACAGAATTTATTATACAGCAAAATGTCCCAGATTTCATTATTCATGTTTCTCAATGTGAAGATTTGCTGGCTTTATTTTTTTTTAAATGAAGTTTTAATTTATGGTTCATAATTTTGAGGTTTGGACTGGTGATTTAACAAAACACTGAAGGTGTTTCTTTAGGCTCTGGGTACTTGTAATGGCAATTTCTTACTATGTAAATAATTATTAAAGAAGTTAAAATGAGTTCAGCCTCAAATGTTCATCAATACATCAGCTACAATAAACACAGAAAATTACTGCTGCTGGAAATGGTGCAGATGAAACAAACAAAAAGTAAAAGAAAAGCATTAAAACATTTTAATTTGAATAAAAATGTAGGTAAAAGCAGCTTGAGTTCCAATGAGGAGAAATACAACAGAGCCAAACATTACACTGAAACGCTGGAATGACACATTAAAATATAAAATATGTGGGAACGTCACAGTAAATTCATCATGTTTCACTGTGTTTATGTTTCTTGCTCAAACCTTTATCACGGGGTTGAATCTGAATCAGATTTTCAGTCAGCCACGGTCGGTCGCCATGAATAAATAATTCCACCGCATACTGGACAACACAGTACACAAACCACATCCCACACCAGACACAACACTAACAGGTCCAAAGAGTTCAGCTGCAGGGAAGAAATGGCCTTTGATTGTTTACTGGGCACTATGTTGTTCTTTTTCAGCATACAGCATATCCGACTTTAAACAGAGTTTAAAGCCATGTTATCGTAAATCAAATGAATATATTAACTGCAGAAATGAGGCCATACTTAACATCTCTTTGGTCATTGTTTTGGTTTTAGGACCAGAAATGCACAAATGCACTTTATGGTATATTACCAACCTTGTTTTCAGCAGCAGACAATTCTTTAGCTCAAAAGCTCCTTAAAGGAGAAAACAAAGAGCAACTGATTTTCTGACCATTGGTCAAAATACAAAAACAAAACAGACCACAGAGTTAACATAACTGCAAGTTTTTGTTATTTTGGTTCTTTTTCTTTTAAAGGTACACAAACAGCTTTTGCTCTCATTTATTTATTGATTATTTCAACACTGTGTAATCGCTAAGATCGGGTTGGTGGAAAACCTGCTGCAAGGGACACTGGTCTATGAGAGCAAATGGAAATAAAGCTTTAAAAGTTTGGCTTACTGGTAACATAAACTGATGAAAAAGAAAATAACTATCAACAAAGTAATCTCCTTCGACAGAAACAGCAGAGGAATTAAACACGGCAGACAAAGAAGGCAAGTTTTATAGGAACTGTTTTGCTTGTTTTAGAAAACCACTTATGTCATACAGGCTGTCAGTGAATTCTTGTCATCTAATTTTCAATTAACAAGTGTCACGTTTAATTTTGAAATGGATAAAGTTACAAATATATATATTATGGTTGAAATTATATAATTAGGTGCAAAGACATGATATTAGATCCATAGATCCTTTCATGCCTGCAGCTTTAATAGGTAGGACTTAGTTCTGCCATACTGCTGATAAGTAAACCATATTGTAAAATCACAGGTTTACAATAGATGGAATAAAAATATATATGCTTAAAACATGCCTTTTAACTTTGTTTATTAAATCAGACAAATCTTTAAACAAGAGCTTAAAAGTGGGAGATGCGACCAATGAATGTCTAATTTTGTGGGATTTTTGTTATTTATTTTGATATGCACCAACAATGTCTCTGGTCTCTGCAGTTGTGTTGAAGTGTCTCTCTGGGGGAGATTCTGTGTGGAAATCAGCCAGCTGTAACTCAGCTGCAGGAATGTCCAAATGAAGTGACAGCGGTGGAGTTTGTTTGATTTCTAAGCGTGGGCCCTGTCTGATGTGGCAAACATCAAAGTGAAGCTCTTGCTGTGAAAGGCCAAATGACTTAATGGATGTGTGTCTGTGAGTGCGCGTACAAAGGAAGTACCTGTTTTTGCCTCCTGAATGGATTAAATGAGTTATTATTAAAAAAAAAGAAAAATCTTAAAAACCTTTTGATTAATAATACAATGCAACACTGTGGCCTTCTTCTGCTGTAACCAGACTGCTTTAAAGTTCAACATTTTGTATGCTCAGAAATGCTCTTCTGTGTACATTGGTTATAAGTGGTTATTTGAGCTACTATTGGTTTCCTATCAGCTTAAAGAAGTCTGGAGATTTTCTTCTGACCTCTGCCATTAACAAGGCATCACGGGATGTTTTCCCTTTTTCCAATCCTTGTCTGTAAACCTAAGAGACAGTTGTTTCAGAAAATCCCAATAAATCATTGCATTCTGAAATACTCAGAACAGCCTGCCTGGCGCAGTATTTAAATGTACTTAAATTACCTGTCTTCCCCACTCTGCAAGCCTAATCGCACTGGGTTGCTGCCATATGATTGGCTAATTATATAGTTACATTGATGAGCAATTGAACAGGCCTACCTGACAAAGTGGATTAAAAGCTGAAAACCACACCGCTTTTTTTGAGTCTACATAAAATGTCCAATGATGAACAGTACAGATAAATCCAGGGCTGTTGGTGGATAGGCCTTCATCAGCGTGGTGCCACCTAAACCATACTGTATACACGTTTTTATCCAAAAAATTGTTTATTAAAATTGTGCTGTTATCTTCCAGTAACTCCACATGCCATGCTGACATTGTGAGTTTACTGCCCCACCCTGCATTTGTTGTGAATTTGTAACTATATTAGGTGGCTTAATTAATTATAGTAACTTTTTCTCAGTTTAAAATGCCAAAAAATTTTCACAATGCTTTGAAGGTCTGACACATTTCAAGTGCTATTTCTTAAAAATGACAAACCAAGTTCTGAAATCTGCTTTGCGATTAATCATATTCCCCATTAGTCGCACAGCTGACAGGGATTATTGATATTTTATTGGTGTCCTTCCTTTCTGAGTAGTTTACCACTAAGTTGACTGTGGTTTGTGCTGCAAGAACTGTTTCCTCATCTCAGTTCTTCTGGTTTACATCTGCCAAAAAATGTACGTAACTGAAGCATATATGCAAACAAAGCAGTAAAAATACTTCATTTCATGGGCAATTGCTTTGATTCTAAATACAAATGTGAAAAAAGCTTAATGCTATTTTCCAGAAAGCTGCACAAACAGACTTAATGTCTAAATACTAAATGTTTGGCAGTAAACAGTTTAGAACAAAGGAAACGTAAGACACACTGAAACACAAAGTGGGAGGTATGATAACCAAACAACAACACATTTCAAGCATTTCTGTGGTCAACATTAGAGTTGTTTGTTAGAGAGACAGGTTTGAGTGTGGTTTGAGTGCAGTTTATCAACATACTCTTGCCAACAGATCAGTGTTATTTTTCTGATCAACATGGTGTTACATGAATGAAGAAAAGTCCTAACAGCATGCAAACTAGGTAAGACAGATATCATCCAATCAGGGCAAGCAAGGCAGGCAGTGCTTGCCTAGTGAAATCTAAAAAAAGAAATCATAAAACATGCCAAAGTGACTCCAAAAAAGGAGTCACTTTTGATCCCACACAGCATTGTCATAAAGCTTATAGCTTACTGCCATATTGTGGCCCCAGTTGACTATTGCCTCAGGAAGCAGGATCAATTTTGCTTCACTGAAATCTGTACAGGGCCTACCTTTTAGGAGGATGTATATCCAGTTAACAATAACTCAAGTTTGAGTTGAAACTGAGAGGTTACTATTCTTTTTTTGGTTTTCTGGTTGTTCACGCACATTGTGATAGACCTCTGCTCTTTGACATGTGACTGATAGAAGACCAGGGTGTTGGGAAAACAACTTGGAACAAGTGTATAGTTATTTTTTCCCTCTTGCATTAGCTTGTAACTTAGCACTTAGCACTTAACCCCCTAATCATAATATAGTCAGTTCCAGCTCCAGTGAAGCCCCATTGGTTTACATCATGGTGGCTAAATCCACCTTTTCCATATAGTCTCTGGTTATAACAAACTAACATCAAATTTTGTGGATTGCAACTTTAAAGACATTGCTATCTACTTGCTTTTGCTCACTTTTCCATCCTTTGTTTAAAACTTTAGTTCCAAGCTATCGCCCAACCAAACACAGTGGAAACTAATAACTACTCAGTTTTTGGGTGCCAGCTCTCATAACTGTACAAAGTGTGCCTCTTTGGACATCAGCTCCAGCACGCATTTAGACAGATCAAACCCATGCAGTGTGTTTGTTTATGAGCATAAAACTATTTGGAATCTGTTGCTGCTTAATTAGTCTGCCAGTAAAACAGAAAAAAGACACGTAGAAGACTAATTTGGACGCCTGCTATTGTACTCTGAAATCCCTGAAGCTTTATCCCCCCCTCCCACTGCAGCAGATTTATAAAATCCCTATAGCTGTTTATGGAGACAAGCAGGAGTGAGGCATGGTGTTTTTATTTGTGTTGGAGTCACTTACACACTGCGGTGTTTCATTTTATTGCATCTCTCGACCTTGTTTATCTGAACTGTAAACATGTAAAGTTCTACATGTTTACAAGGAGAGATTGTCATCTGGACATGACATCTGGACATTTCTAAAAGATAAAAACAGTAAGGCCTGAACAACTAATCATTAAAAAAGATGATTTTTAAAGATTTTCTGTGTAGTTAATGGAAATGTTAATGGAAACCGAATACAATGATTTGCAAATATCAAACCCATATTTTACATACAAGAGAACATAGAAAATGAATCAAATGTTAAATAAATAAAAAAATTAAAAAAATAAATGTATAATTTAAGAAAAATATAGCTCATTTTGATCACATTATCCTTCCCCAAAACACTTCCCTTTTTGTTTTGTGATTGTGGCAGTTTCTTTCTATTTCCTTTGTATTTTATTCACCTTCTACTTTGTTTTCTGTGCTTTTGAATTACTTCTGTATTTACTCTTGTTTTCTGAAGTTGCAGTGCATTTGCATTTCCAGGGCCACCATGAAAACCTTATACTTCATAGAAGATCTGTTTAAAATGAACATGAACAGAGTTGCAGCTTCACACAATAAACAAAAAGTGAAACAAGACTGATGCTGTGAGAAGGTAAGTTTACACAATATAAATATTATATAACAAGTGTGTCTATATAGTAAGTCTAAGATGCCACAGAAATGCTAATATATTCTTATCCCAGTCATTTACTGCTATTCTGTTAGAGCTCACTGGTGCAGAACAATTATTTGTGAGTGCATGTGAGACACTCAGAGCAGGATCTGGACTACCTGTGCAACCTGAATAGGCTGCAGGTACCATTTGACAACGATAACAAGGATGACAAGGATACTAGCCAAAAGCCAAACTAGGCAAAAAGAAAATCTCGATGTGATCATCGCCTGAAAAACTATTCAGTATAAAAGTACACTTCCAGTGCTGCCATTTTCATTTGCACCAAAGCAGGCAAAATCGAATCACAGTGGTTTATGTTTCCTAACTGAACAGATTTTACTGACCTTTTGTTATACTGTGATGATGTTTCCTTAATTTTTGAGCAGAAGAGCATATCACAGACACTCACTTGCAGCTGGCAGATTTATCTTTGTTGTCAGTAATGTTTGCCATGTTTCATGATAAAAATGAAATCAAAACTTGCAAACAAATGAGCTAAAGTGCAATAAATATAATTTGTTTAGTAATTTTACACCCCACCAATTAATATCGATGCAACTATGCAAGTAATCATTACTGCTGGATTTCTTGGATGTATTTGCCTCAAAATAAACTAAAAAAAAAAAGTTCTTTGCAGTATTCAGAAAGGACACAGAATAGAAAGACATCTGGTCCAATTATCCCTGACATGTTAATGGCCTGTGTCTGACTCTCTGAATAAGGTCATCTGCTGACTTTTTGGACTCCTCGTCTTGACTGACTTTTCTTCCTCTTTGGTCTGAACAAGTGCGGGTGTGCGTGCTCCTTCAATAATGGACTCCTACTGAGAATGCTGGAACATTTCCAGACTCTTTTCTTCACAAAGGGCCATGGCCAGAGAACAGCAACTCATTAGAACAAGGCTTTATGTTCTTAGAGTCAATTTAAGGGCACCCAGAGTGTGTGTAAATCTCAGATACATGCGTACGGTGGTGTGAAAAAGTGTTTGCCCCCTCCCTGATTTCCTATTTTTTTTGTATGTTTGTCACACTTAAAGTTTCAGATCATCAAACAAATTTAAATATCATACAAAGATAACATAAGAAAACACAAAATGCAGTTTCTAAATGAATGTGTTTAATTTTTTAAGTGTAAAAGTGATTGCCCCCTAAACCTAATAACTGGTTGGGTCACCCTTAGCAGCATCAACTGCAATCAAGTGTTTCCAGTAACTGGCAATGAGTCTTTTACAGTGCTGTTGAGGATATTTGGCCCATTCATCTTTGCAGAATTGTTGTAATTCGGATACATCGAAGGATTTTCAGACACAAACTGCTTTTTTAAGGTCATGCCACAACTTTTCAGTTTTTCTTAAGTCATTTAGAGGTGGAGTTGCTGGTGTGTTCTGTATCATTGCCCTGCTGCAGAACCCAAGTGTGCTTCAGCTTGAGGTCACCAACAGATGGACGGATATTCTCCTACAGGATGTTTTGGTAGACTGCAGAATTCATGGTTCCATTTACAACAACAAGTCCTCCACGTCCTGAGGCAGCAAAACAACCCCAGACATCACACTACCATCACCATATTATACTGTTGGTATGATGTTCCTTTTCTGAAATACTACTTTTACACCAGATGTAAAACCTACTAAAAAGTTCAACTTCTGTCTCGTCAATCCACAGAGTATTTTCCCAAAACCCTTGGGGATCATAACGATGTTCTTTGGTAAATGTAAATTGAGCCTTTGTGTTCCTTTTGCTCTTCAGTGGTTTTCTCCTTGAACTCTCCCATGGATGCCAATTTTGCTCAGTCTCCTTCTTATTGTTAAATCATGAAATCAGACCTTAACTGAGACTTGTGAAGCCTGATGTTCTTTAATGTTGTTCTGGAATTTTTTGCAACCTCCTAGATGAGTCGTCAGTGTGCTCCTGGAGTAATTGGAGGTCACTCCTGGGGAGGTTCATCTCCTTCTATTTAAGTGGTTTCTTGATTTAACAGGTCTGAGTGTGTTTAGTGAAACTGAACTCTGGTTAATCACATTTAATTCATGATTTAACAAGAGGGGCAGTTACTTTTTCACACGGGAACAGGTAGGTTTGGATAACTATTCACCCTAAACAATGAAATCATCCTCCTAAAACTTCATTTTGCATTTATTCAGGTTATCTCTGTCCGTTATTAACATTTGTTTGATGATCTGAAACATGTAATTGTGGCAAATATGCAAAAACCTAGGAAACCAGGAAGAGGGAAAACACTTTTCCACACACACTAGTTACTGCATACATTTTTGTAAGTGTATAGTACTCTATATCCCAATGTGTTTGTGGTATTATTTGGAAAGACTATGCATGTTTTATATTATGACTATGATAAAGTTTATTACATATTTAAATGTACTATGTTTCTACTCATGTAGTTATTTGCGGTCATAACTACACTATGTACAATGTGATGGAGGTTTTACTCTCCTGCATGCGATGTGTGTTTGGGAACAGTATGTCTTACACGTGTAAAACATAAACAGACTGAGGTCAGAAACACCTCATCTTCCACAGCCAGAATGCTTATTGTTTCCACAAGAAAGGGATTTAAGACCTTTAAAGTTTGTCTTTAAAGTTGCTAGGAGTGGCAGTTTGTGGTGTCAGATTTACCCTCAGAGAGTTTTTATACTGACCAACTTAGTCTGACACATATGGTCTAGATTAAAGGCAGTTTTTTTTAAAAATCTTGAATAATAAAGATTACGAGTGTGTCTTTTAAATATCCTCAGAAGAGCTAAAGTAAGCTAAAGCTTGTGGTTGGGCTAAAAAGAGCCGGTCACTGTTTTTTTTTTCTCTTTTTTTAACGGTCAGGTTTTTGGCATCCTGTGCCTCAGTTGTGTCCCACAGATCACAATTTATGTTAGTCCAGGAGAAAAATTCGGGCAAAAATATCTTCATATGGAGGACTTAAAAACATGCGGCTATAAACAGAATAGAAAGGGACCTTCAACACAGAAAAATGTGAGTTAGATAAAGCACACAAGAAATCCTTAATCACAGTTAAACTCATTCTAGTACTTTCAGCAACTATCACAGGAGCTTGAATGTTATTAAAATATTTGTAACATCAAATAGAGTCATGAGAAGGCACATTTGTATACGTTTGTGGTTCATGGATAAAAATTGCCATGTATTTTTTTGTGTTAGCACTACTTTGTAAATAAAGTATTTTAACAGGATGTATATGTGTCATGGGTTGATGACCCTTGAGGTTTGTTCGTGTGCCCCTCATGTTTAGTGTAGGTTTAGTTCTGTCTTCATGTTTATTTTCTTGTTCCTCAGTCACTCGTGTCTCATGTCGCACTTTGTGACTCCTGTCCCTGTGCTCCGTGTTCCCTCTGTTCAGTGTCAAGTCCGTGCCTCTGTACAGGTACACCCTGGACAGGTCACCAGTCTGTCGCAGGGCTAACACACAGAGACAGACAACCATTCACACATTCACATTCACACCTAGTGGCAATTTGGATTATCCAATTAACCTATCCCCACAAACTGCATGTCTTTGGACGGTGGGAGGAAGCCGGAGTACCCGGAGGGAACCCACGCAGACACGGGGAGAACATGCAAACTCCACACAGAAAGACCCCGGCCTGATGTTGGAATTGAACTCAGGACCTTCTTGCTGTGCGGCAACAGTGCTAACCACCGTGCCACCGTGCTGTGTTATTTACAGACAAAATAGAGCTGCCTCTTTTAGTTCGCCCTTTTGTTTATGGGTCCTGCGTTTGGGTCCTACATCCTGCCTAGCACACAGCAAGTCCATGACAATATGACTTGTCTGTAGCAAATATTTTACCCAGACAGGATGGGTTAATGGGCCAACGAATAAAACAGAGCTTGAAAAGAAGTCATAACTGCTGTAACTTGAACTGTGGTCTCAGGTGTGGTGATAAAATAATTAAGTTCAACATAAAGCTGTGTTTGCACTTCAAACATAGAAAGCATTAATTTTGTGAACACTAAAGTGAATTATTACATAAAACACTGGGTGGATTAAAAAAGTTTTCATGAATATGAAAAATCAATAAAAATTTAATTTACAATTTAAATTAATGCCTGTAAACATGAATTAACATATTGGAGGTTGTGAGTATTCCACAAACCCAGGCAGCTACTTACACACTAAAATAAGTAGGCAAGTAAAGTAGTCAATTTATTTTCTGCCATTTATCTGGGTTTAGGTTACAGAGAGCAGCAGTCTAAGCAGAGGTGCCCAGACCTCCCTCTCACTGGCCACCGCCACTAGTTCATTGGGAGGACTTGAGGTGGAATCCTAGCCAGATGCCCAAACCACCTCAACTGGCTCCTTTTGATGTAGATGATTGGCAGCTCTACTCCAAGTCCCTCTCAAATGACTGAGCTCCTCACCCTATCATTAAAGGGACTGCCCCGCTACTCTCTGAAGGAAGCTCATTTCCACTGTTTGTATCTGTGATCTTGCACAGCCATGGATAACACAGAAACAAAACATTACTTTTAACATGAAAGTTAAATGAAATGATTTATGATTATAAATGATAGTCGCTCTGTCGTGAAAAGCAACTTTATGAAAATACAAAATATTTTAACATTGTTGATTTATGATCATGATAAATTCTGTCCAGTTTTCCAATGTTCATTCCAAGGCAAACCTCTGCTTGCAGGTCATAGCTGTCAGTTGATATTTTTCCATCAATAATCTACTTTCTTTAAGGCCAAGCACAATTTAGCTGCAGCAGGGAAAACTGATGCAAAACACAAAATTATGATAACATAACCATGACCAAACCCAATTAATATGAAGGCGAAAAACCAAAATAAACCACAGCTGTTTCAGGACATGAGGCCTATTGCCCATTTCCACTTGCCAAGAACATGCTTGTGTAGTACCAACAGTATCAGCGAAAAAACTCAAACTCTTGTTGCAAGATTTCATGGCTTAAAAGAAAAAACAACAAACATAACATCATGTTTTCCAGCAGTTAACTAGCAAAGGAAAACGGGACCACTGGAGCGAAACCTGTGAGCTCCATGTTTTTTTACCAACTGGAAAATATGACTCAGTTTTCATGATCTATGCCAATTCTCCATCATATAGTACATGCTAAATGCTACAGCTGTAGGAACTGTTGTATATATTGCAATAGTGAACTAGTGCATGCAATAAAATTATAAACTGACCTCAATCAAATGACCCAGAAATATGCCATACAGCACTTCTGCAATGTTTTTTCATGGTCGTGCGTATGATAGTAAGCAGTGATGGTCGGATACCTATCAAGCTCATAAACAGAGATTATGCATAACAAGCATAACACTCTTGTCTCAAACACCCTGACAGTTATCAACTTAGGTTCTGTTTGCAAGTCCATATATGGGCCAATCTCTAGCTATTAAATGTGTTTGTTAGGTGCATCTGAAGTCAGCCAAGAACTGACTCCAGATGTAGAGCAAGGTATTAGCTGCACTGTCTGGCCAAAATGCAACCAAAAACATCCCAGTCCTTCACACAGAGGAAAGAGGGTTTCTTCTGAGGATATATGCTGCCTATGTCTTACATGTCAGACAATTAAAAACAGTAAAAATCAAAAAGATTTCTGAAAAGATCAATATTTTTCCCCCACTTTTTTAACACTATTTAGCAAGAATGCAAGATGGCTTTATGTTCATTCTCATTCTTTTTATCTTTTGAAAACTTACAAATGCAATCAGTGCTTCTCAAAGTCAAGTAAGGATCATTAATGGGTCTATTTCTAAGATACTATGACCACAGAACTGTTTGCTTTAGGGTCCTTCAATTCCTACCAAGGACTAAGTCTTTTAAGAATAACTGTGTTTCCTAACCATTCTTAAAATGTTAACTAAGCTTTCTTGAATGTGTGGGATTTAAGGTGGGACCTTTTCTAACACTTTTTGTTTTACAGACGAGAACCTGAAAAGAAAGACAGGAAATAAGTCAAAATAAATTAAATGTTGCAATATGTATGAAAGAGAAAGTTTCTCCTTAGTATCCTGCTAATGATGTGGAAAGCGCTCTAATTTATCTGGCCGAGGGTCACATCACCCAAGTTGAGAACCACTTCTCCACAACCCTCTCTTCTTTGGACTTTTGGGAACAAAAGTCTTAAAAATCAATTCCCATCTTGGCACCATTTAGAGTGACATACATTCACATTAGCCAAGTTCAGCTCAAAAGGCAAGCATGTCTTTCAAGAATCTACCCTGCTCTTGAAGCATGTCAGTCAAAATAAGTGACTACAGAGAGACAAAGGTTTCTCTAACATACTTCTCTGATCTGCTAAAAGTCTGGACATTTTGGCAGACCCATCTCTCTCATGCTGCGGGGACAGAGGTCTCTGCTATCTGCATGGAACCTTGTAGGAGTAAAAAACTGACGAGGCAACTCTTCACCACATAATAAATGGAGCAGGATTCATCTGGCTCTTTTATCCTCTTTCATTTGGCTTTTACTCGACTCTGTTTCTGTTTACGACCCTTCCATCATTCACTTGTCCAAATGTAAGATTTAGAATTAGAAGCGCTGACACAGAAGACACTACATTATACTTATGACAATAATGCAGATGTTTTCAATGACAAGGCATAATGCATAATGAGTCCGGAAGAAAATCAAATATAAATGTGTCTGAATGCACAGGAGACAGTGGAGGCTTTTTGTTTCAGAGGGAAAAGGCCAAGAAGGCAACATAAGCACTGGAAAAAAAAGAGAAGCCAAAGTCAAGTGAGAATTCAAGCAACAAGAGAATGTGGACTGCACAGAAAACTGGCAGCATTTTTGAATGTGTCTGTACGTGCACTTGGCATATGTGTGCTGCAAAGGGGCCTCCCGTACACTTAGCTGGAGCCACTTAGCTTTTGGATGGCGGCATTTAATTTAGGAGAGGTCGTCTGAAAAGCCTGGTTTGATTGCTTTTCTAAAACAACTTCATCTAAAAGCTTTAAATAACTAAATACCTCAGTGACAACAGCAAAGCAGTTCCAAACTCTTAACTACATCTCTGTGCCTGGGAATACACACAGAGCCACAACCATTAAATGGCATCAGTTGTGTGGTTACGGCATGAGTGGGTGGCTCAGAGAGAGCAGTGCCTTGAAATGAAATTAGGATTAGTGTGAGCAGTCGATTCCGCCAGGATCCTGCTGACTTGGAGCCAGACAGCAAACTTCTTGATCTGTTGCTTCTTCTTCTTTATCTACTTTATCTCCCCTTATTTCTCTGCACTCACAACTTCTTTCAGTCTCTGTTTGTCTGTATCTTCCTCTCCTGTTATGGCTGAGCTGACATTTATAAGGAGGCCACAGCAGGGTTCACAGAAGGTAACAGCCATAAAGTTAGACACACCTCTAAAGGCTGTCTCATTCACGGACACATACAAATGAATTGGCCATGTGACCGCTGTGGCACAATGCCAGTGGGGTTTTTTTTTCCCACCTGCAAATTAACCAGGAGGAGGTGGAACTACAGCTCAGAAGATACTGGAATTTATTACAGGACTGCCTGATATGAAGTCACAACAGCTCATGCTAATTTCCCCCATAATTCACACGTCCAAATTTCCACTGTTCTGTTTCGCTTATGTTGTGCCGATCATGAAAACATGTTATGCTTTTAAGACAATTCTAGCTTTGTAAGCTTGGAGGATGTTTTGGTGAGTAAGGGAATGACTAATCTCTCCTCGTCGCTACATGTTGTACCAATGATGGTCACTGGCTGTTCATCAGAAGAAACATGAAAGAGCCTTTTGCCAGAGAAACGTTTGGGATTCTAGTTTCAACTTCTTCGTTTTAAGTAAATTTGATAATCGGTGTGCTACAGAACAGCACTGAGCTTGTGCATGAGTTTATCTTCCAAGAAAAGCACAATAACCTACAGTTTCAAGAAAATGGGATTCAGCAACATCTGAGGTAAAATTAAACTTTCTTTGTTTGCTGTAAGATTACATTTTACCACAGAAGACCACATCAGTTGCCAGCTAAGAACAGGATACAATGTCATAAATAAAAAAAGCTGAAACTCCAGTTCAAAGGTGGTGCTGTTTATCATCACCCAGAATATATATATAGTGGAGTTCTGTGCAAACGCACAGCTGTGGATTAATGGCAATATGGGAACCATACAGGTCAAAGGAAATCACTGTCTTGCTTTATCTCTTTAGAAGAGCTGTCACATGTGGGAATTAGGTTTAAACCTGTCGCACATGTGTCGAGTTCTGCAGTAGGAGCAGAGACGCCGGAGAGGGCTAAAGGTCAACTTTATATTGCATTTGAAAAAAATGACTTCACAACTCTGATTAGAAGATGACAGAAAAAGTTGCATTAATGTTATAGAAACTGATACTATATTTGGCACAAAAACATTTGTACAAACTAAAAATCTAATTTTGTCAAATGAACTGAGGCAATAAAATCAGCATCATGACTTTGTTGGACATTGGCTGTACTTCAAATGACTGCTCATTCATATTGTGCATGCATGTTCTCAGTTCTTAACGAGATCAGACAGTTTAAGAGGGAGTAGTTTCAGACTGCATCCCGAAGTGTTACTTAAAGCTAACTAAATGGGTTTCTATGATGTAAGTGTGTAATGTGTGTGTGTGTGTCCTACATTATAATTCAACCTTAAATCTACATGACAGAGAGTAAATGACGGACAATAAAATCACTTCCTTCATGTGTCCAAGACATTACAGCCACATTTTGTTACGCTCTACTTTTCTCTTCCTCTCTGTCAGATTTTCTACAAACTGAGGATAAATGTGTCTCATCTACAGCAGCCGTTCCCAACCTGCAGAACTTTTTCAGTGACAAAGGGAAGATTGTGGAGTTGCTCATCTAATATGAAAAAACAAAACAAGCAAAAAAAGCAATAAAAATAGTGACTCACTAAGTAATACTAATTTAGTGTGTTTGAAAACTAATCAAATTTAATGGGTAAATGATTATCTATAAGCAACAAATTAAATGCAAACAGCATATCTGTTGAAATGTCCACCTCTGCCACACCAAGTAAACACTAATGCAACCTTGCCATTGGTACTAACATTTTAAATACAAAAATTTCTATATTCATATTTATTTAAATGTGATTTAACCAGTTACAACTTGACCAAATGCTTTTGTGAGCTATCACCAAGCTTCTGGCATAATTCTGACTGAATACTTGATCTTTGTTGGCATGGACCTAACTTTTACAAGCTATTTTTTTCCAAAACCATTGTTAATAGGTGTCCTGTCAGTTCATTGTCCTGTTGGAGCAGCCAATTGTGTTTCAGTCAAGCTTTAAGATGTTGATTTTACGGCAGGGGCATCTTTCGTGGTCGGCTACGGTGATAAAAGACTCATTCTAGTTAGTTTGGTGTTCCAGCAGTTTACAGTTCATGGCAGGTTTAGCCTTGATGGTTCTTGCATCGTTTCTGAGCATCCTAAGAAATTTCCTTTGATCTGAGTGTAACCGATTGGGTCTTTTTATGACCCTGGCAAAGTGGTGATGATCCTTGAATTTCGTTCCTTTGTTTCTTTTAATAAATAGCCATTAAGCTTCTGGAATGGGCTTCCCAAATCCTAGATCTCACAGCTGAAGATTTTGTAGACTATGCAAAAGACAGGTCTGCTAGCACACAGACTAATTTTAATTAACTAACAATTTTGTCAAGGTCAGAATATCCCCCAAAAATAATGCCAGAAGTGTACTGATGACTAGCAAAGCATCCGGTCGAGCAGTTCTCTAAGGCAAATTTAACAAAAAGTTAGTAGGCAATATATGCTTGACCCTGTATTTTTACTTTTAAACCTCTGCGGATTTCCAAAATAAATTCCTGTGCACCCAATCCATGTTGTTTGTTTTTTTTAAATATTTAAAGATGTACGGTGTACAATCATTCTATGTCTTTTGGAAAAATAACTGTTCAAGAAATGATTAAAAGCCCAGTATTACTATGACTTTGATGCCAATGATAATGATAATGAACATATGCAAAGAAAATCTGACTTTACAGAAAGGTCTGAAGCAGATGTGTACTCCACGTAACAAAGAAAACAGAAGAACAGCTAAACATAGTAAAGGTTGGTCTTCTTAAGTCATCAAAGTTATAAGATGGCCTATTTTTACCCAAATTAACAAATTACTCGGTGACTAAAGAAAGCACGTTTTTTTTTTTACATGTAAAAACGTATCAAAACTGACTTTTGCAGGTTTTTATACAGAGCAGAGATCCTGTCTTTGCAAATGTGAAGGCAATCAAACAAACAAACAAACAAACTGTTTTGCCATTTATGAGGATGTATTGCATTTGAAACATAATGGTTGGTGCAAAAGTGTAGTTGAATTCAGCTGGCAAAAGCATTTGGAAAAACTGATCCAGAACAGCTGAAAGATCATTTGATATCCAGTCAGTCACAAACCTTATTCATGCGAGCTGAACAAACAAAACTGCCTTCTCTGTGTTATTTAAACGGTTTTCACTTTAAATAAACACCTCGTTGCATGCACACAAGCAAAACATCAGAACAAAAGCACAGCAGGAGTTATAGGAGTGCAGATTTGCTCAACTTCCACAGGAAAAACTCTCAGTTTTTCCAATAGAACAGAGTTTCCAAATAAACACAATATCTTGAGTATCTGTACAATAGGTCACCACATGCAGAGGAGGGATATTGGATAAATTGGGCAAAGAATAATGAATGTGGGGTTGCCAGGCTTGAGGAGAAGAGGAAGACTATATACACCAGAGAAGATGTTTGGATGTTGTTAGAGAGGACATTCAGAGGATTGCTGTGAAAGAACAGGATATAAAGGGTAGGGTGAGACGGAGGCAGAAAAATGTGACCTTTTTATGATGCTCTTCTTCTCACGTTATGTCATTCTTTTTATTATATCTTTTATAAGGAGATTATCAAAATATGTAGTGTTAGTGGCTTGAACTGAAGTTAATAGCTTTCAACTGATTTCATAAGAGATAAAGTTGAACCTTTGACTTAAAGATTTCTCTTAGATCACTGTTCAGTGTCTGTTTTGAGGCTCCTAAGAGCTTCTTAAACATCATAAATTGTTGTCAAAGTCATCCACTGACACACACACCTTACCTGCAAGGCAAAGTCCAAATATGGTGAGAAGAACCAGGATGTAGAGGAAAACAATGGCGTACTTAATAGATGAGAGGGAGTTCAGATGGCTGCAACACTGGTCCTGCTTCCTGCGACGCTTTGTAGAAACTGAAAAGAAGGATTTACTATAAATACCAGCAAATGGCATTCTGAACAAAATCATTAACCATGGGTTGTTCCTAGTAAGAACAACAATTTGGCTAAATGTCTCTTACGTTGTGAAAGAACAGAGGTAAAAGTCAGTGAACATAATGGAAATCAGATTTATTGCTGATAATAATTGTAAAAGAAAATCCAAGATTCCCAACATCCATATTTTCCCTCTTTGAACTTCTGAATGACGCCCAAAACTCAGCAATCACGCTAACTGAAAGTTCATTTTGAACCCAAGAGGTATTTGATCACGTTTGCATAATACTCCATAATAATATTGCCTGTGCAAAAACAGAAAAACAAAGCTGCTCTCTATTTCATTCAAGGTCCAACCAAGCAAGAAGTTGCCAATAAAATTGTGAAAATAGTGATATTTAGTAG